>NW_018406116.1:55600-76314 GCF_002113885.1 Mizuhopecten yessoensis
TTCGTCATCATACTTAGTTCCTACATATTGAAGTTATTAGCAACTGTGAAAAAAACTTGACATCTGAAAATTTAATATCTTAAAAGGCTTTAATATGGACACCGCGGTCACCTTAATGTTAAAACCACATGATTTTTTTTTTCGTCATCATACTTAGTTCATACATATTGAAGTTATTTGAGGTAAAATGAATTTGATATAAGGTCGACAGAGTTATCGTTCTTTTATTTTTGGTTTATCAACAATTGCATTTATCTCAAGTATAGCACTATAGTTATATTGTCGTATATGAAGAGTGTTTCCTTTCCGGGTATTTTCATCTTTTGCGGCATTTCTAATAACCTATAGAGGTGTTCCGAATGTATCAGACTCTGTCAAAATGACGGTAACACACTTGCTCGCTTTGCAGTGACACTTCTTATACCACCTCTCATTATGGCAGAATGCGTTGATGTACCGTTCAGGTATGCATGCTCCTCGGATGAGGATATATCACCAGACATATTTACTTGTACTTTGGATAGGGAGTGGCTGGTGGGTCCCCCAAAGACATTCTCCCTCTGTTGTGGACCGATGGTGGATCACCAGACATATTTACTTGTTCTTTGGATAGGGAGTGGCTGGGGGGTCCCCCAAAGACATTCACCCTCTGTTGTGGACCGATAGTGGAACAGCCGCATATCATTATCAAAGGGTGGAGGAAAGGTGACCGCCTTTGGGGAGGTTGTATAACCTCCTCGATAAGAATCTTTCCCTTGGAGGCAGTCACCTGCGATCATGTGGATGGATTTGTACTTAATTGTGTAAGTGTTTACCATTCTTAGTTAGAAACGTGCAGTATTAATTACGTTCACTCAGTAATAATTCACTTAGTATTTAATCATAATATCACGTGACCAATATATTACTTGTGGTGGGATGAAGCTTAACTAATAGCAGAAAATCTTAAAGTGTGAACAATGTTTGCTTTATTATATTTATCTTTGCAACTATTAAACATATCAGTAGCATTTTCAATTATATAATTTAGGACAGCCCTCCTGAACCTGAGAGAACCAATCCCACTACATATACACAATCAACTAACAGTTTTCTGCGGTCCAGTTCAGAGGCAGCATCCAGCAGTATTCTGCAGTCCAGTTCAGCGGCAACATCGCACAGTATGTCAACCCAGGACCAGGAGCCATCTATGTGGGATGTGATTTTTTCGACAGGTAAATAGATTAATTACTTTAATAATGATGATCGATAATGATTATCATTTCAGATAATGATGTTGTAATTGTATTGGTCCTGGGGTATATATATATATTAGCTATGTGTATAGACACCTGTAACACCTGTATGTACCCTGAGGCAAAACCCGGACCAGGTGAGTATATGTTCTTGTACATTGTAAATGTCGTTGTGCTGTGCCGGTTCTGTCCAGTTCTGTCCCGTGTTGGTCATGTGCACCTGTCTAAAACCTGTTTGTCCTTATTGTCTATAATTATGTTGGATAGTTTGAAGGTGTGTCTGTATGTTGTAATTTTATTGGTCCTGCGGCGATAAATGTAGGGATAATATTCTGGGTATTTGCCGCCAACAAAATCAGTACAAGAGAAAGCCTTCAAGGGAACAGGTGTTTGTTTGCCTGCTGTTCATAGCATATTTGAGAAGCCATTTGTTAAAGAAAAGGTATGTCTAATTTAAATTATTGATAGTGCTAGTTTTTATTTTAAAAGCATTTATATGATTAAATGAAGTCTATTTGGTTAAAAGTAAATTTCATTGTGCTTACACTGAAACTTGTGATAAAATTGAATATTACTATTGTTACAATTCGTTAATTTTATTTTTTAGAGATTTATACTGAATATGATAAGAGAACCTGTGTTTGTGATAGCCTCCATTCCATAGATGGGGTATGTGTGTTCATGTTAAACTGTGTGTTCATATTATGCGTATTTTTGTAAAACACGTATTTTTCTTATGAAGTATCTTTAATTTTGATTCTAAGTAAATCTGAAATTGATATTNTTCTTATGAAGTATCTTTAATTTTGATTCTAAGTAAATCTGAAATTGATAAAATAATTATTATAAATTTCATTTATAATTAGAAGTTAATTTCCATTTTGCTATAAAAAGTAATTACTAAATAAGTGGTTAAATGTATGTTACATAAGTGTAAAGTAAGTCTTTGTTACAGTTACAAAGATAGAGGAATAGATATGTATTGTTCTGTGATATTTTTTTATGTATAATGTCTAAGAAGTATTTGTATGTGTATTTGTAGGGTCCAGACAAAAGTCTGGCCTAAGGGTCACTGGATCGAGGAATAAATTTGAAACGAACCCAGATGTGACTTGTTTTGTTTGCCACCCTCAAAGAGGAAAATGAGTCCGTTACAAGTATGCATTGGAAGCGATCATTTCTGTGTTAATGATAAATAAACACAGTCCGCCCGCATATGCCTCTCAAGCGTAGCATGACTGCGTTAGGGGTATAGCTTTTTATGGGGGAGTGTTGTATGAAAAAACCGATTCATCTAGGTGTAGTGTACTCGAACATAGCAAATTATGGGAGGTGAATGGAGTGGGGCTACTCGAGCATTATAAGTTTAGGGAGCATATAACTGTAGAATGTATGACGTGAAAAAGTTGAGCAGGGTGCAGGTTACTCGAGCGAGGTATGAATTTTGTATAAAAAACGAACGTACTTCCAATACTTTACATCTGACGTCTAACATGGCCTTGCGAGAGTACCTTTGGGTTGAAGAGTGCGAGATATGCACAGAAGAAAAATGGGATTCCTTTTTCATTAACTGTCCTAAGTGTGTCCGCTGTCTGTGTGAAACCGGATGGACCTGTAATAAGGCTGTCAATATTGACTACTGAAAGAAACCGTCCGGGGCCTATCCCACATCCTGCTCCTGTACTGGGGAACCATTGGCCGTTTGTCGAAGAACGAAACATTGGAGTGACTACTCAAACAATGTTCTTCTGAAACCTTTACATGTTTTCCTGAAACCTTTACATGCTAAAATCTTTACAAGCTAAACATTTTCGAACACGGGAATTTTTTTGATGCTATGGATACACCTTAACTCGGCCAGAATGAATATTCTGATGGTCTCAAGCCCACTTAACGAGGAGAGGGGTGTTTATCAAGTGACGAAGGTTGGACGAAAGTTGGGCGAAAGGGCAAATAGGGACGAAAAAGGGACGAAAGGGACGAATTGGGACCCTTAAAATGCATCTACTATCTTGATATGATTTCTTTCTTTTTTTTAATGTTGAGCACAGATTTGTGTTTTACTGTGAATAACATCATTAATTGATGTCCTAAATGAAAATTATGTAGCGTAGAGTGCATAATTAAATTTATGTGATCTCATGTGGACACCTGTTTTTCTACTGCATGTGGTTAAAAACTAAGGCGAGTGGTTTCCCTTGTTCCAGATCAGTTTCAGTTGAAAACCGGTTTTTGTTACCTCCCCTGACTATAGTCAGAACGAGGCCCACTATTTTGAAGTTTAACATTCATTTTTTTTGTTCTGTACTGTGCGCGCAATATTGGTTGTTTACAATCATTGGGCCTGTTTCATCTAAGTGCAGCGACGTTTGCCCCCCCAACTAAGGGCCAAATATCATGTCGTATTATTAGGCCACAGTTATATTAGGCGCCTGGGTGAGCTCATGAAAACATTCTCGGAAGATAGGAATTTGAGACTTGGTGGCGATTATGACCTCATTATTCGGGCCAGGGGTTGTCTCAACATACAAAAACTATCGCAGGGATCTGCCTAACTACTTTCATTCTATTTACCTACGGACATCCGCTCTCTGATTTTCCTCCAACTAGGGGGTAATGACTTTGTGACAGCAGACATTCCCCGGAAAAAACTGTGTAGATCTTGTGTCTATCGCCGAGTTCCTCCGTTCTGGGGTGGGGTTTGACAATGTAATTATCGGTCAACTCCTCCGTCGCCAGCCATGGGCGACTTTTCCTGGCTACAACGACAGGGTCCATGAAGTGAATGACAGGCTACATTCATGGGCGAGAAATAATCCATCCACAGGAATATCATTCTGGCACCACCGTGGTTTCTGGGACCCCGCCCTTTCCCACATTGACCCCAGGGATGGGGTCCATTTAGTGTACAGGGAGGATGGACACCGAACAATGCGAAAGTATTTAGGCAGCATCCGTAGTGCAATCCTCTATTTCAAGTAAACACCTGGTTAACCTTGTCTGTGATATCAACCTTCCCCCATTTGGAGCATATGACAATGACTATTTAAAAAATGAAAAAATAAAAAATAAAATGGGTCACAGTGAAAACAGTAATACTGTACATGTGTTGACAGTTTCTGTTTTTTTTCCCCCTGTTGATGTTGTGGGTGCATATCTACTATTTTGCGTGCAAGCCCAAAATATTTTGTGTAGAATTGAAGAGCCACTAGGTTAATTATATTCAAAAATTAAAAATGTAATTTAATTATAGAACTACGCAGGCTCGACGACCTATATATGACAGGTATTGTCTGTTAATCACCACATCAAGTTGCCAAGTAGCTCATCTATTCAACATGTTTTGGTACTTGTGTTTGTGTTTGTATTATAAAATGTATTTCCTCTCATTCATGTATCACACATTTCTACGCCCTTTCATAATTTCAGTGTTTTATCTACCCTTTTCACAAATCAAGTCATGTTTCTGACAATTTCTGAAAAGCAGTTGTTCTATGTATATAATTGATATATTTTAACAAATTCAAGAAGTCAACTAGAACAAATGTGAGTATGTGACTCATAATCATAGGTTAACAGACTGTATTGAGTGTATACTGTCTCGGTATCATTTTTATATACAGTAATATCTATAATATGAGTTATATAATTAATTGCTGACCACATGTGATATTTTTTCGGCATCTCATTATCATGCTACTTTATTATGTTTGCTAATTATTGTGAACTGTTTTGGTTCAACCTAAGATCTGATACAACTGCGATTTAATTTACATTTACATTATTGTTAGTACTGTAGTAAACTGTTGCCTTGTGATTTTTTTTAAATACTATATTCATCTTATATATATATGTTGTATTATATTGTAACTTGAGTCCTCGAAAAGTAGCAAAATTAATCGTTTCAATACGTGTTAATATAAGTTCTGTTATGCTTAATTGTGGTTTCGATTGATAGTTGGCAGTTCAACTTTGCAGGTATTTTACTATGTATTTTACTATGTATTTTACTATGGTGGTTTTAAACTGTCACAACTCATCCAACAAAACACTTATACATGTAGCTACTAGAAAATCTTTAATTCCGTTGTTTTGACGTTTCCTCTCTCATCAGATGTTTCTGTCGTGTCACGTTTATTAGGCCCACTATTACCGTGATTACAATTTGAACACTTAACATCTCGGTCTACCATACGCTTCACTGATCATTTGTTGAATAAGGTGACGGAGTGTAGTCACCGAACGTCAAACATAATACAAACAAAAAAAGTATTACCATACCAACTGTTATTATAGCAGAAAGTAGAGACTGATCTTTTCCCCTTTGCTCCCTAATTGCGCATGTTTGTTTGTTTGTTTGTTTGTTTGATTTTGTTTAACGTCCTATTAACAGCTAAGGTCATTTAAGGACGGCCTCCCCTGGGTGCAAGATGCATGCGTGTAGTGTATGTGTGTGTATTTTGGGAGGCTGCGATATGTTCGTGTTTGTCTCCTTGTGATAGCGCGAAACTGATGCCGACTTTATAGTGCTACCTCACTGAAACATTCTGCCGAAGACACCCAGCAGGACGCCCCACCCGGTCACATTATACTGACAACGGGCGAACCAGTCGTCCCACTCCTAATTTGCTGAGCGTTAAGCAGGAGTATAAACTACCATTTTTAAAGACTTTGGTATGTCTCGGCCAGGGGACAGAACCCAAAGCCTTCCTCACAGGGGCGAACGCTCAACAAATGGCCAAAAGTGAGGCATTGTCAAGGGAGACATTAGGAAGAAGAAAGTTATTTAGAAAGGAGAGAAGAGATAAGGTCCCAAATTTAGTCGCCTCTTACGATCATGCAATTGGGGGCAGCAGGTACAATTCTTACGCCCTACCTGCAGGGTCTTCAATTTTGAGACTGATTAAAAAAAGAAAAACAGCCGGCAGGCGACATTCTTGAATTTTGACAGTTAAAGTTTCTCAGGTGAAGCATTTCATGTTTCACTCTCAAATTTATATATATGTGTCTAATTGTGAGGCTGATCAGAAAAACAAAATAGCCAACAGGCGAACAAAAGTAAAGTCATATTTCGTCAATACAATATGACAATTGAGCAGACAAATAACATCGGCAATCTTTGTATTGACTTTTGTTAGATCTGAAAAGAATTAATGTTTGTATATATAGTATAGTATATAGTAGATATTGGATTTAACGATTACAGTTTAATAGAGTTGACCAAATTCCAAAACGAAAAACCTTGTGCCTACCTAATTAATGTCTGTCTATTTATATATGACATTAGTTTATACAATTATAGCCTTTTGATAAGGTCGATACATGGTTTTGTAACCCGAGAAAAAAATGTCGACCGAGGATGAAGTTGGTTGATATTTTTTCGCGGGTCAATAAAACCATGTATCGACCGAAATCAAAACGCTATATAGTTTAATTATAAAATGGCAATTAAAAAATATTCAGTGATTGCAAGTAAATGTTCATTAACTCATTCACCCCTGAAGACACATTTGAACTCTTCCAATTTAAAGGTGGGAATAGTTCATTATGAAATTTCAGGGGTGAATGAGTTAAGAGACTACAACATGAAAAATTTGCAAATAGTAATTTTTATCTTTTAAACACTACAACATCCAAACTATACACTAAAATACTGTAATTGATAAATAATATAATCACTCTCAAAGTCTCAGATACATTGCTTGTCTGACGTTGTCTCTGTTGTAAGTGAGTGCAAGACATTGGATTTATTTTTGGAGACACCCAGTCAAATTTTTTTTTTATTAACTTTTTCTAGAACGAGAGGTCGATATTGATTTTTACGGGGAAGTCATGTGACCTTTTTTCAGCCAATAAAAATTTGTGAAAAATATCCTTTTATAATAAATGATTTTATTTATGATTTATGAAGTGTTATACGCTCTTGATAAAATATGAAATAAAATTAAAAACATTAATTATTATTTACTTTTTAAGCAAGTACTATAGTATGTTACTTTTGATTATTTTAACAGATTTTATTTCTGATAAATAGACATTTCTCATTTTGAGGTAGACCTATAGGTAGCACGGGGCGTGAAGACAGGCACCGCGACCAGTAAAACCAGGGATTGTCTCAAAATCACTTTCCGTTCTGTACGGGCTCACCTCCATGTTAAAATAACAATAAGAACTTTCTCTTGACAATCTCTATTAAACATTTTCAGACAGACATCAGATATTGTCGAATAAGGAAAAAGGAGGATGGATTTAAGATTAATAGAAAATACCACAAAAACTTCAGATTTCAAACGCTCATTTAGATTTTTAATTAAACATGTTTAAATGAATGTACTAATGAAAGACGAAATCTTGTTTTCGAATAGCTTTCATAAAGCTAAGGCATATTCGAAAGTTTATTACTAACGTAAAGGGGAACATTTACATTTTCTTTCCCTGAACTGGTGTATCCACGGTTGTATCATAGGGGGAGACGGGGTATGATATCTACAATAGTTGCAATTTGTCCGACACATGCCATTTGGCGTCTCCATAGGAAACCATTATGAAATTAACATGTATTGCAACCAACTACCAATGTTTCTTTTACTTTACAGATGCACAAGTGCAACCAAAATGGAACTTTGTGATCATGACGTATATACCACCACAAGTGAGAATGCTTTAATAGATAGTATCTGCGCCTGTATAAAAAATATAGGCTTGATGAGAGATGATATGAGATTATCAACTATTGTCAATGATTTAGAACAATATTTACCAAGACTTTATTTTAATGATGGCATTACAAAGGATTTAGGGATTCATTTGGACCCTATTGTCACATTAAGAATCAGTCACATCAAAGGAACTGCTGGACAGGGAAGTGGATTGTTTCTATACATAAAAACATTATTCTGTAAAGAATGCCAGTCATCAATGGAAAATAAAAAGATAGTTCTGCGAAGACTATGTGAGCATGTGTATGGGCCGGGATGGTATCGGATAATAGATGTGTGTAAGTATGAATATGCAGTACATTTGTATTTGAATATCATATCGATCGTGTTTTTTTCCTAAGATGCCTTCAAAGGACGGACGACGACGGACGAAAAGCGATTAGAATAGGTCACTTGAGCAAAGCTCAGGTGACCTAAAAAATTGTCCATGGTTTAGTATTCCATATACTCAGATATTTAACATACAGCGTCTTTGGAACATTGTTTGTCAATTAAATCATTTTCTTTTGTTTTATAGTAATAAAGCCTAGATGAGAGATGATATGAGATTATCAACTATTGTCAATGATTTAGAACAATATTTACCAAGACTTTATTTTAATGATGGCATTACAAAGGATTTAGGGATTCATTTGGACCCTATTGTCACATTAAGAATCAGTCACATCAAAGGAACTGCTGGACAGGGAAGTGGATTGTTTCTATACATAAAAACATTATTCTGTAAAGAATGCCAGTCATCAATGGAAAATAAAAAGATAGTTCTGCGAAGACTATGTGAGCATGTGTATGGGCCGGGATGGTATCGGATAATAGATGTGTGTAAGTATGAATATGCAGTACATTTGTATTTGAATATCATATCGATCGTGTTTTTTTCCTAAGATGCCTCCAAAGGACGGACGACGGACGACGACGGACGAAAAGCGATTAGAATAGGTCACTTGAGCAAAGCTCAGGTGACCTAAAAAAATGTCCATGGTTTAGTATTCCATATACTCAGATATTTAACATACAGCGTCTTTGGAACATTGTTTGTCAATTAAATCATTTTCTTTTGTTTTATAGTAATAAAGCCTAGATGAGAGATGATATGAGATTATCAACTATTGTCAATGATTTAGAACAATATTTACCAAGACTTTATTTTAATGATGGCATTACAAAGGATTTAGGGATTCATTTGGACCCTATTGTCACATTAAGAATCAGTCACATCAAAGGAACTGCTGGACAGGGAAGTGGATTGTTTCTATACATAAAAACATTATTCTGTAAAGAATGCCAGTCATCAATGGAAAATAAAAAGATACATTGTTTGTCAATTAAATCATTTTCTTTTGTTTTATAGTAATAAAGCCTACCATGTATATTTATGCTTTTGCGGCTTATATTTGCTTTTTACATTATATGTTACATTAGTATCCTGTTATCCAACTGGTTGTCAGTTTCTGTACATAGTACTATAACAAGTATGATCAACATTATCAGGTAACTTGTTCATTTCAGCAAATTTGTGTCAGCAACGGGTTATTTTCAAGAAATCAAGCATAATTCATTATATTCATCTATCCTGATTTGCTTACAGATTACTGGCTGAATTAATTTAATACTCAAATTAGTAGTATTTTGATCAAAGTTGGTCAGTACAGAGACTTGATCTAAATATGGCTAATCAGTGTGTCTACATTTGGAATATTAAAATATTTAATCTTTTCCGTAGGACTTACTCCATCTTATCGGAAAGTTCCAAATGCTTTCAATATTTTTTGCAAGGACCAGAGTGCAGGTAGGTTCCTTTAAAGTCAAAGGATATAATAAGAATGTACACAAGGAACACAAGGATTAAAACATTTCTTCATAATTATTCTTCCTATGAATATTTTCAAATTTCCAGTTCCATAGATGAAATATTTGTAGTACAGTATAATATTTAATGATAATATTGTGCTGTGAATGCTTTATATTCAGGTGATCGATACAGGCCCTCTGGGCCTTTTGTTTTATACTGAGTGAAATATACATCTTTATATGATTTCTTTTTCTTTTTTTAATGTTGAGCACAGATTTGTTTTTTTACTGTGAATAACATCATTAATTGCTGTCCTAAATGAAAACTATGTAGCGTAGAGTGCATAATTAAATTGATTTGATATCATGTGGACACCGTGTTTTTCTACTGCATGTGGCTAAAATCTAAGGCGAGTTGTTTCCCTTGTTCCATATCAGTTTCAGTTGAAAACCGGTTTTTATTACCTACCCTGACTATAGTTAGAACGAGGCCCACCATTACATGAAGATCACAGAACAAAGCTAGCTTCAGCATCAATTCAATCAAACTTTTTTTTCAGCGACGTTTGCCCCCCCAACTAAGGGCCAAATATCATGTCGTATTATTAGGCAACATTTATATTCGGCGCCTGGGTGAGCACATGAAAACATTCTCGGAAGATAGGAATTTGAGACTTGGTAGCGATTATGACGTCATTATTCGGGCCAGGGGTTGTGTCAACATACAACAAGAGGCCCATGGGCCTTAACGGTCACCTGAGTCCTACAGTATTTATTTTTGTTGTTGAAATATGTACCAATTTAAGTAAAAAATAGTTAAGTATAATGTTAACTTAACTTTGTCAGGACCATGAGCTGATCATTCCTAGACCGATTTTAAATAAGATCGGCCTATTATTAATTGTTTTTAAGTTTAGAATAGGTATTTACAAAATAGCGACTGTGGTGGCCATATTGGATTTCTGATTGACCTGAAAAATAACAACACTTTGTCAGGACCATGAGTCGATCATTCCTACCAACTTTCAGTTCAATCGCCCCAGCAGAACTTGACTTTAAGTTTGAAATAGGTATTTTCAAAATGGCGGCCGTGGCGGCCATATTGGATTTCTGATCGACCCGAAAAATAACAACACTTTGTCAGGACCATGAGTCGATCATTCCTACCAACTTTCAGTTCAATCGGCCCAGCAGAACTTGACTTTAAGTTTGAAATGTAAAATGTTAACGGACGACGGACGAAAACGGATAGCAATAGGTCACTTGAGCTAAAGCTCAGGTGACCTAAAAACTATCGCAGGGATCTGCCTCACTACTTTCATTCGATTTACCTACTGACATCCGCTCTCTGATTTTCCTCCAACTAGGGGGTAATGACTTATGTGAGTGTAGATCTTGTGTCTATCGCCGAGTTCCTCCGTTCTGGTTTGGGGTTTGACAATGTAATTATCGGTCAACTCCTCCGTCGCCAGCCATGGGCGACTTTTCCTGGCTACATCAGGCTACAGGGTCCATGAAGTGAATGACAGACTACATTCATGGGTGAGAAATAATCCATCCACAGGAATATCATTCTGGCACCACCGTGGTTTCTGGGACCCCGCCCTTTCCCACATAAACCCCAGGGATGGGGTCCACTTAGTGTACAGGGAGGATGGACACCGCACCATGCGAACGTATTTCCCATTGACCGGGTGCAGGATACTGCCACAACCGTTTCTGGTTTGTTGCAACAGGCACAGAAACACACCATTCCGCCTGGCCCCACCAATACCATTCTCAATCCAGCAACCACAGGCCTAGGGATTTCATCAGTGATGGACAGAGTTTTTGGGGGGGAGTCGTCCCAGGCTTGTGATGAAACTAATCTGCCCATCAGATTAACACAAGGCATTCCCAAGGGGGCCATGGTGGCCCAAAGGTGGAGGCAAAAAAATCTGGGATGAGGAAGTCTTTGATTTTGCTTGCCTATTGCCGTCCTACTCTGAAGAACCATTATCTATTGAGATATCTCCGGGGGTTGTGCGCCTGCAACAGCCGCCTAAGGGAAAGATTCAGCTGTCCATGCATCAGCGGACATCAGGCTTCTTGATTTTCATGGCGGCGTACATAGAAAAGAAACTGGAAGAGGCACAACATATATTGAAATATGCGGCCAGTATCCGTGACATTCACAAACATTATGGAGATAATGCCCGGCGGTCATATGACCAATCTTTCAGAAAACTGAGGCAAAGCCATTTGATACCAAGGCAGCGCCCTGTGGATGAATTGTGGGAAAGGGCTAGAGACGCTAAGCCGGCCAATATTCCTGGCCACTCAGCCCATCAACAAGGTCGAGGGAACAACGGTCAAAAACGGTCCAATCAGCCCTTTCGGAACAAGTTTTGTTTCGCATTCAACAATGGCGACACCTGCACCCAGAATCCCTGCAAGTATCGGCACATCTGCCAAAACTGTGAAAGTGCACACTGTCGACACCAGTGTCCGCAAGGGAAGAAAGGTCAGCAGGGTCAACCCAGAAAACCCCGCACAATCACACATCCAACCAACGCAAGCCGATAGTTCAGGGCTGGCCCATTGGTTGACCAACAGTTGGTTTCGTACCTAATCATGGGTTTTATCACAGGGTTTCATTTAGGTTGTGACACCATACTCTCATCCTCTTTTTGTCAGAACCATAATGCTGTTTTGATTCAACCAGAGACATTAGAGGCAAAATTACAGCATGAAATAGCATTGGGACGCATCTCTGGACCTTTCCCCTCAATCCCCTTCCCTGATTTTGTCTGTTCGCCCCTAAGGTTTAGTGGCCAAAAACACCCCGGGGCCATATCGCCTTATTCATGATCTTTCCTTCCCAAAGGATGCATCAGTGAACTCGGGCATACCAAAATGTCTTTCTCAAGTACAGTATGACAGTATTGAGTCAGTTGTCATGTTGGTAAAAACGCATGGTCGGGGAGCCCTAATGGCAAAAGCTGACATCGAAGATGCTTTTATTATTTCCTATTCATCCCGACGATCACCATCTATTAGGTTTTTCGTGGCAAAATAACCTTTATTATGATAGATGTCTTCCCATGGGTGCTAGCAGTTCGTGTCGTATCTTTGAGTCGTTTAGTACCTCTCTCCAATGGATTATGCTTGAGAAGTTTCGATCTGGGGATATGTCTCATATGGTAGACGATTTCTTTTTCATTGGGCCACCAGTATCTGTTGACTGCTACGCAGATTTAAACAATTTCCGTAACGTTTGTCAGGACATTAGGCAGAGTGGCAAATAATATCTTTTATCCTTTTTGTTGATGTGTAGGAAATATTCACTTGCCCCGGGGAAATAATTACACGAACTGATGATATGAGAAGTTACTCTCATGAACAGTGTTTTTTCCAGTTTACCGCCTTTTTCGAATTCTTTTACTTCGATCACACCGTACAGATAATTCTGAGCCATTTTTAGCATCAAAAGTGACGGTTAACTGTGTTGGCGTGCTTTTTGTATAGCCGGTTTAGGTGTGATAGTGGTAGAATTTTTTTTCTATCCAGATACTTCGATAATTATATATATATGTTGTATATAATTATCGAAGTAAGGAAAGAGTGATCATAATGTTCTTGTACCCAATCCTTTTGTTGTTGACGACAATAAAATATGTTTAAACTAAACTATTTAATTTTAACGTAATAAGAAGTATTCTGTTAACGCGTCTATTCCTCGTCCTAACTTACTGTATCGACTGTTTTATGTACATATTTGACCAAATGAATTCTGAGATATCTCTCTTGATCTACCACCTCCAATATATGGTGTACAGCTTTGACCTGATCTATCACCTCCACTAAATACTAATTAATCTATCGATGGAGTTATTAGTTTAACATTCCAATACCTAGAATCTAATCAAGTGGCACTTTACAATTATAATTTTATTTGATACTGTGATCAATCTGTCTTTATATCTTCCACGGCGGTTAGGTGATCTTTTTTGCCCTTTGCGGTCATCAGTGAGTGGGGTTAACTCATTCACCCCTGACATTTCATAATGAACTATTCCATCCTTTGAATTGGAAGGGTTCAAATGTGTCTTCAGGGGTGAATGAGTTAAAGTTAATGCTGTAAACTCAAATTTCTGAATACATCTCGTTACATAGAGTAATTAGTTCAATATAGATATAATGGAATTAATATCACAAATGACATTCAATTACAAAAAAAAATAATGACTCAAATTATGATTTAATCTTTACGTTTTCTGTGGTAGAGATCAGTGACCCTTTGCAGTAATTCGTATAACGCACGTGCAAAGCGTGATGTAGCAATGGAGATGCTGTATTTGGTAGCGTTAACTTGTTCGTCCCTGTTGACGGTACATGGATGCGTGAATACCCCGCTTTTGTTTGCTTGTGATATCAACAGGGATGAACCAACTATGGACACGTTTGCGTGCACCATGGTTTGTTTGTTTGTTTGTTTATGTTTAACGGCCCATCGACGGCTGTGGTCATTTAGGGCCATGGTGATTTATTTTACGTGCACCATGGATGAGGACTGGCTGCAGGATGGGGTGAACATGACGTTCACCTTATGCTGTGGTCCAGTATCCCCCAAGCAGCCGGCCATCGTGACAAAAGGATGGAGGAGTGAGGATCGGCTCCTGGAGGAGTGTATTTACTACACTCCTACCTACCATTTACATATACCCTCAGGAGGCGGTCGACTGTCCCCTTTTGGAGGGACGGGTGGTGAACTGTGGGGGGTCATACCTTGACCCAATGATGCTCCAGACAAAATAAGGATAAAATCCCTTAATCCCGATGGTCGGATAAGGATTTTAAAGGTTTTACCTCTATTCCTCCTATTGTGCCCCGCCCTTTTGACCCCTGGGAGACCACACCCACTGCTTATACAAAATTGAGTCAACTTGGCCCAAGGAGGCTCCAGACTAAATCAGGATAAAATCCCTTAATCCCTATGGTAGAAGAAGGGTTATAAAGGTTTCACCTATATTTCCCCTATTGGGCCCCGCACCTCAGGTCCGAGGGGTCACACCCATCATTTATACAAAATTGGTTCCCCTATACCCAAGGATGCTCCACACCAATTATGGACCAAATCCTTTCATTCCCACAGAAGAAGGATTTTGTAGAATTTTTTGCTATGTTTCCCCTATTGGGCCCCGCCCCTCAGGCCCCTAGGGGGGCCAGACCCACGGTTTATACAAAATTGGTTCCCCTTCAGCCAAGAATGCTTCAGATCAAATATGGACCAAATCCTTTCATTCCTACAGAATAAGAAGGATTTTGAAGAATTTGTTATGTTTCCCCTATTAGGCCCCGTCCCTCAGGCCCCTGGGAGGCCAGACCCAAGGTTTATACAAAATTGGTTCCCCTTTACCCAAGGATGCTTCAGACCAAATATGGAACAAATCCTTTCATTTCTACAGAAGAAGGATTTTAAAGAATATTTTGCTATGTTTCCCCTATTGGGCCCCGCCCCTCAGGCCCCTAGGGGGCCAGATCCACGGTTTATACAAAATTGATATTTGATATAGAAGAGTTTACATTATTATTTATTGATTGGGGTAGGCTCCATTTCGATTTCGTTCGATTACGGTATCAGGACTCAGTCTTTTCGCTGAGTGTTACGTGTTATTTATTGTTTTGGAGTCGGCTCGTATCACCATGATACGGTATTATTAAGTGTAAGGACTTCGTCTTTTCACTGGGTGTTACATTTTCTGACGTAGTTCATCTTTACATCAGCAGTCATATTTTTAATATAGAAGAGTTTACATTATCATTTATTGATTGGGGATGGCTTGTATCACCGTGTCGTCCAGGTTCGATTACGGTATCAGGACTTCGTCTTTTCACTGGATGATACGGTATTATTAAGTGTTAGGACTTCGTCTTTTCACTGGGTGTTACGTTTTCTGACAGCTTAACATTAACCACGACCTTGACTGGACTGTTTATTAACATTTCCTTCTTTCTTGATCTGATCGATATGAGCTTGAGCCATTCATCATCGATATACACCCCTCTCCTCGTTAAGTGGGCTTGAGACCATCATAATATACATTCTGGTCGAGTTGAGGTGTATCCAAAGCATCACAAAGTCCAGTGTTCAAAATTGTTTAGTTTGTAAAGATTTTACAATGTAAAGGTTTCAGAAGAACATTGTTTGGGTAGTCTCCCCAATGTTCCGTCCTTCGACAAACGGCCAATGGTTCCCCGGTACAAGAGCAGGATGTGGGATAGGCCCCGGTCGGTTTCTTTCAGTACTCAATATTGACAGCATTATTACAGGTCCATCCGGAATACTTAAGTACTGGAACCCCAAACACTGGCCGACAGCACATGAAAGGAGATTGGTCCGACAAAACGGACACGTTTTTGTTTCTAATCTGTCATAGCATGCCTCACACAGACAGCGGACACACTTGGGACAGTTAATGAAAAACGAATCCCATTTTTCTTCTGTGCATATCTCAAACCCTTCAACCCAAAGGTACTCTCGCAAGGCCATGTCAATGGAAAGTGTAAAGTATTATTGGAAGTACGTACGTTTTTTATACAAAATTCATACTTCGCTCGAGTAACATGCACCCTGCTCAACTTTTTCACGTCATACATGCTAGTTATGTGCTCCCTAAACTTATAATGCTACTCACCTTAGCCTGGACCGTTTAATGTTTTAACATTAGCCTGGACCTAGACTGGAATCCTGGACTTTCCTTAGCCAGGACCTTGCCCCTTCCCTTGCTTTAACATTAGCCTGGACCTCGACTGGACTGACTGGACCGTTTGATACTCCCTTGCTTAAACATTAGTCTGGACATAGACTGGACTGACTGGACCGGCGGTGACCCTAAAATACTACTACTGAGACCGCCAGGTAAGAATGCATATTGTTTACTACTGAGACAGCCAGGTAAGAATGTATATTGTTTATAAGTTTGAAACCACCACAAAGGTGAACTAGTGACAATACTAGACATGATAAACCATCTCGCTAAGTTTGCCCCAAACCTGTCCCAGGTAACAAACTCCTCAAGACAAAAGACAGGTAACAAACTCCTTAAGACAAAAGACAGAGTTTGTATGGGAAAGCCCAAAAATGGAGGCATTTCAGAAAGTGAAAAACCTCATAACGCAGAGACCTGTGATAGCATACTTTGACCCTGATGAACCTGTTAAGTTGATGTATCAAAGCATGGTCTAGGCGCCAGCCTACTACAACACGGTTTACCTGGGTTTTTTTTTCAAATTTGAAGATTTAATTTGATTACTGTAGTTATGATCAATTATTAGTTCAAATTATTGATTTCACAGTTTGCATTTTGTGTTAATTAGTTGAAAGATTTAATTGTTTAGTAATTTTCCCTGAAAGGCTTATTATCACAGATAGGTATTAAATATTGCAAAGACTGACAATGTAAGAAATTATATTTAGCATTGTTTTGATGTGTTTGACTACATCCTGTACCATCTGATTGTATACAAGCCAGAAACTATACCTTTTCATCTTTTGTGCCATGTATGCTGCATAACATGTTATCCTTTATGGTTGTAACCCCAAGCATTGATTTATTCTCTGTATGTTACCACTGGCCATGGTTAACTATTTTTACAACTGTATGTGGTGTCAAAACTTGTTTATGTCAGACTATGGATGAAGATGTTCACTTGATATATAGAGAGCCATTTAATTTGATTATGTGCTATCTACTGGCTATAGAGTGATATTCATATACACATTGTTATGTCTACTGTATTAAGTGGCAAATTGTTCACAGATTAATCATAATGAAGAGCATAAAATGTTAGATCTTCATGCAAGCAATATTGCTTATCATAATCGATACAGTGCATAAGATTATATCTTTCTGGTTCATGGTTTACTATATTGAATATGTTTCATGATTGGTTTTTGTGAATGGAATATGTGAGGTTCATTGGTAATTTACTTTTCCATGCAAATCACTCTATGATTGTATATCAAATCCAGATATGGTAATTCTCTTTCTAATTGGTCATCTTTGCATAAGTTTTGTATTGTTGCTCTTTCTGCATTTTCTATGTCTGTGATAAAATTGAACCCTCAATTTTAGTTTCGGGGGCGGGGATGTTGTATTCTTGTTATCTGACATGGAAAATGCATTAATAGCTTAATCTGAATCAATTACATTTAAATAAAATTACATTCTTACAATAATGTAAAATTCCGGATATATTGTCCAGTCCATCTCAAAAATTATAATTAACTCAGATCCGGATATTCTGTACTCTCCGTTTTGTATGTAGTTATGAGCCGGGAAAAATAAAAAATGGAAGCTGAAATCTGAACACTCTCCTTTGATTTATCTACCTAACATGTGACAACCTCTCACACTGATTCCTACACACCGTTCTCCAATCTTTCTGCATATCGGCTGTCGCTGTTGCAGGTTCCCCAGGAGCACTTCTTCAGCATTATTTCACTGCCGTTCGTATTTACCCTCGTGTCAATGTCCGACAAAGTTGTCGGAGGTAATGGCCGACAATCAAACTCGCGCTCTGATTGGCTGAATTTGTATAGCAACCGTGTTGCTAACAACGATGTGGAAGGGTGAATTGAATCAATATTCTTTTATGTTTCACGTAATTATCTTTAACTTCTTAGATTTAACATCCTTTTCTGTGTCATCTTTTACAAATCGCACACAAACTTTATAATGTTCAGATAATTATAATTCCGAAGAATGATTTTGCTTGGTGTTTGAAGTTTTTGGAGTACCATGAAAACCTTTGATTTTATTGATGATCTGTTTTTGAAAAATATTTAGGTAAACGTTTTGTTAATATATGTCTGGAATCTTATACTTGAAAAGTGAATATTGTACGTAGAATATGATGCAAAGGAGGATGTTGCAAATACTTTTATCTTTTACGAATATCCACCTGGAGAGGAGGACTGATTCAAAGATAAATCAATCGTTCGGATTATTTTTTTATATTTACAACATTTTTATTGATTATGGACTATATAAAGTGCACTTAATCGGGGTATAATCTGAACGAAATATGGTTTCATTGTATTCTTTCAGAGTTTCAAGGTGAATTCCACCAAATGCATTTCCAGAAAAAAAAACTAAGATTGTGAGACATTCACAGGATTATAAGTAAAATGTCTAGACTACAGATTGTGAGAAATTCACAGGATTATAAGACATTCACAGGTTTATAAGTGAAATGTCTAGACAACAGATTGTGAGACATTCACAGGATTATAAGTAAACTGTCTAGACTACAGATTGTGAGACAATCACAGGATTATAAGTAAACTGTCTAGACAACAGATTGCGAGACATTCACAGGATTATAAGTAAACTGTCTAGACTTCAGATTGTGAGACATTCACAGGATTATAAGTAAACTGTCTAGACTAAAGATTGTGAGACATTCACAGGATTATAAGTAAACTGTCTAGACAACAGATTATGAGACATTCACAGGATTATAAGTGAAATGTCTAGACTACAGATTGTGAGACAATCACAGGATTAAAAGGCATGGTAAGTATCTCGTCATTGGAATTGAAGGAAAAAACTTATTACGTTCATTGCAGATACATCAACTGTGATTCGGAATTTAATTTTTTATCGATGCAGCATACTAAATTTAAGACATAAGTTTCTTCTAAAGTATCGATGCGACGAAAGAAAAAAATAACGACAGGAGGACGTCTTGGTCGACTTGTAAACCATGTGAAACGTGTATCGCCAATTTTAATAAGATCGATGGACTTCAAAGTACAGCTGCGACTCTATCTCTTCGACCTTAGTTCAAGTGAAGTAGATGTTATTTAGTTGTCTATGACTACAAACCATGTTGACGTTATTATAGTATGTACATTTTGTTTTGTTTGTTTTAATTAACAGGAATATTTCACCAGAGGAAAAATTGAGATACAATCTTTGTATTCAAAATTTGCCATGGGAGCAATGAGTATTTCACATGTACGTGCAATACGTACACAGTATTTTCAAAGTAGGATATAACATACGTAATATACATCCTTATACATTTTAAAGCAATTGGTATATACCGAGATTCCAGGAGGGTCTGGGGGTCCATATAAGGTCCGTATCAGAGTAGATATTTCCTTACCTTTATCCATTAAGTATCCCCTCCCTACCCATTATACTCATCTTTACTAACGTCATATACTCTTAAATAAACAAGATTTGTTTGTTTGTTTATGTTTAACGACCCATCGACGGCTGTGGTCATTTAGGGCCATGGTGATTTATTTATTTATTTATCTTATTTTAACAAACATATGAATCGCGAAGATAAAATCAGATAAAAATGGTTCATTTTTAAAAGTATTCGCATTGTATGTGTAGATAATAAAAATAATAATAAAAGGAGGTTAAAATAATAAAAGAGATAACGAATAGATGATATGGAATATGCGGTATATATATAACGTCAAAAATGATAAGGGAGGTTAAAAGAGATCAGAGTCTATAAAATAGACCGATATCTTTCAAATAGTTAAAGAAGAGGCCCAAGGGCCTTAGCGGTCACCTGAGTTATATCATAGATACTGGTAGCTTTATTTTACTGTTTAGATGTGATGTGGAAATCAGCATGTAAACTAAGTGAAATACAATACTTGTCATGTCATCAATGGATAAGAATTTGAAAATATTGGTAAATGTTCCCTTTGGGGCCCCGCTCTAGCCCCTGGGGATGGGGCAGGAATCCTAATTTTACAAAGTAAAACTCTCATTTACCCAAGATGATTCTGACTAAGTTTGAGCAATTTTCTGCTGAAAATATATAAAATATATACCGAAAAGTGTTATTTCCCTATATAAACTATATTAAACGTTAACCCCTCCCCAAGGGAGAACGGATAGCTCGGGGTCCTGATATTTTCAATTTAAATAAAGCCCCTGATGATCTTTCTTTCCAC
>NW_018406116.1:84196-85978 GCF_002113885.1 Mizuhopecten yessoensis
TCTCACCTTCTTTGGAGCCATCGGTGTAAAGTTGTGTATGAGAAGGGTAATTCGAAATGCATTCCCGAAAGGAGGATTTGTGTTCTTCGGGCATAACACTTGATTTCCCTCGCTCATGTAATGTAAAGTTAAAATCAGGGGTTTGAATGGTCCACGGAGGAACATCAGATATGTTAAATTCAGCTATGTCCGTCAATTTTATGTTGAGTTCCTGCAGGAAATTCAAAATTCGGATACCAAATGTTGGCAGAACTTTTTGGTTTTGCGTAAATATATATGTTTAGGTATTTGGGGTTGAATACTTGGATGAAGGCAGGATTTTTAGGGTTTGATTTCAATTTAGCTCCAAATTGTAATGAAAGTTTTTTTCTTCTGTCATAAAGGGATGGTTCATTGGACGACGATGATAACATAGGGACACAGACAGATGGAAAGAAGGATTTACTTCAACACAATACACAGTTAATGGATGGGGTCAACAGCCTACGTGAGGAGAGATAGGCTCCGAGAGGAAAACCGGAATGCCCGATTTGGTGCACAGAAACGTGAAACAATGCATATGAATGCAGTTTTTCTGTCGAGTGTTTGTTTCGGTATGTGTCTGCGAAGATGGAGACAGGACCAGTGGAAACAAAACTTGAATTGACGGATGAACTGTTGCTTGTGCTGATGAAATTGAGACTGAACTTTTATTTTGAGGTTCTAGCAGATAGATTTAACATCGCCAAAGGAACAGCAAGCAAGATCTTTCACAAGTGGCTTCCGATTCTCTACAGTAGACTGCAACTGCTCATCAGGTGGCCGGACAGAGAAACAACACTGACGACATTACCATCCGCCTTCCAGAAACCCTTCAGAAAAGTCAGATGTGTTATTTACTGTAGCGAGATATTTATTGAACGACCTACTTCTTTCAAGGCCAGATCACAGACCTACTCCAACTATAAGAAACACAACACTGTCAAGATTCTGATCGGAGTGACACCAAATGGCGTTATATCATTTATTTCAACATGCTGTTTGTTTGTTTATGTTTAACGGCCCATCGACGGCCATGGTGATTTATTTATTTATTTTACTTTTTTAACAAACATGTGAATAGCGAAGATAAAATCAGATAAAATGGTTCATTTTAAACGTATTCGCATTGTATGTGTAGATAATTAAAAATAATAAAAGGGGGTTAAAATAATAAAAGAGATAACGAATAGATGATATTGAATATTCGATATATATATAACGTCAAAAAGGATAAGGTGGGTTAAAAGACTTCAGAGTCTATAAAATAGACCGATGTCTTTCAAATAGTTAAATAANGTGCTTATGGTCGTCATTGCTTTATCCGATTCACAGTGAACTCTCAACTCGCGGAGTCGCCGAGTCTCGCGAGTTGCCGTCCAGTGTGCGGCCCAGCAAATCGTGACGTCACGCGATACCCAAGTATATGTTCTCTTCTACTGAAAAACAGCATAATAGCGGTTGTAAAACCTTCAAAACTGAAGTTCAAATTCAATGGTTTTATTATGGATCATGGAGTCATGGATCGTTTATCGAGAGCACTCGTGTATTTCCTAGGAAACCCTGCAGGTGGGAAAGTCACTTTTTTTTNTTTTTTTTAAACAAAGGGATGAGTGCAGGGTCGAATGTTAAGTTAAAATTAAAAACTTAAGGATATTCAATACAAACATCAAACCATAAAGACTTGTTTAATATATTTAAAATAACCAAACATATAGCATATATATCTAACTCCTGACTGATATGGCCACATGCGGGAAGTTC
>NW_018406116.1:87800-88047 GCF_002113885.1 Mizuhopecten yessoensis
TAATTGACCTGTTAAAACTAACAAGTTGATTATACATATATCTTTATCTTTATTTAAATTTCTTTTGAAAATTAACACAAGTGATTTATATATAATTTACAATTTGATTGAAAATTAGTCACAATTAACTTTTGTACACATTCAAATTATTTGCATTCATTAACAAAATATTATAAATTTGACTGTTTTGTCGTAAACAGACAAAGTGAAAAGAAATGTTGTATATAAACTAAAGATTATTTTGAAG
>NW_018406117.1:0-265 GCF_002113885.1 Mizuhopecten yessoensis
ACAGACGCTTTAACGAATTGAGCTACCTGGTCGCCGACAATCAACCCATGCCAGTTCCACTACACACAGTACACATATATACATTGATATGTCTAGTACATTGTATATACATACAATGTCTTGTAACTATTTTTTTAGAGAAAGTCATCATATTTTGGAAGTATTATTCTCAATCTATAACTATAAATGATGTGCACATGTATTTACTGAATGTTGGTTACTTTGAAATCTTCCCCTACCTTAAACGTATATTTATATATAATTA
>NW_018406117.1:1671-1976 GCF_002113885.1 Mizuhopecten yessoensis
TGACCATCAGTAGTAAAACCTATAACACTGCCGGGCATACTCTCAGCTCTACCAGAAATGTAAGTTATCAATCTCGTCAGATCCTTCCCTGACCATCAGTAGTAAAACCTATAACACTGCCGGGCATACTCTCAGCTCTACCAGAAATGTAAGTTATCAATCTCGTCATATCCTTCCTACCATCAGTAGTAAAACCTATAACACTGCTGGCCGTACTCTCGTCTCTACCAGAAATGTAAATTAACAATCTCTTCAGATCCTCCCTGACCATCAGTAGTAAATCCTATAACACTGCTGGCCGTACT
>NW_018406117.1:2689-3123 GCF_002113885.1 Mizuhopecten yessoensis
GTTTTAGTCAAGATGGACTGAGTTAATTGGCCAATTAAGTGTTTCCATGCATGTTTGGTTTAAGGTCTAATATGCTTTTTTGGGTGCTGGATTTGTAGGAGGAAGGAATCCAGGGTTTGATTCAGATAATTGACCAGGTGGCTAAGTAACTTATTTAAGTTCAGACATTCCAAGAAATCCAGTCTGACCATTGCCTTTACGTATATACCCAATCCTATTACACAGTGTAACAGGAGAGGAAAAATGCACAGCCAGACCAGGGTTCGAACTTGGGACCCCNGACAGACGCTTTAACGAATTGAGCTACCTGGTCGCCGACAATCAACTCATGCCAGTTCCACTACACACAGTACACATATACATTGATATGTCTAGTACATTGTATATATATACAATGTCTTGTAACTATTTTTTTAGAGAAAGTCATCATATTT
>NW_018406117.1:5982-44589 GCF_002113885.1 Mizuhopecten yessoensis
GCCTTACTCTCGGCTCTACCAGAAATGTAAGTTAACAATCTCGTCAGATCCTTCCCTGATCATCAGTAGTAGAACCTATAACACTGCTGGCCTTCCTCTCGGCTCTACCAGAAATGTAAGTTATCAATCTCGTCAGATCCTTCCTACCATTAGTAATAAAACCTATAACACTGCTGGCCGAACTCTCGGCTCTACCAGAAATTTATATAAACTATAATTTGATGCTATAAAAAATCCTGTGCATAGATATTTTCAGGTAAGCTATAACACATATTAGCAACATTTGTAAGTTTAATGATATGGAAATAGGAGTAGAATTATTGTTTCTGCTCTTAGAGAAATTGATTTTGATGAAGTTAAACTCGGCACAAGTGAAATACAAAAATGTATTTCAAGGGTGTATAATTATAATTTCATATTTGAAGTTCTAGCCCGTAAGCATTTAAAAAAATACTAGTTTGACTTAGCATTTCATAATGGCATTGCCACTTTCCCATAGTCCTTACAAAAACTCCACCAGTCTCGGCTTGTGTCAGGCTTGTGGGAACGCCCCTGCATGCTGAGCAGATTTCCGTGATAGTATTTATAACACACTCATGATCTGTGTTTGGTTCAATAGTTTGTTTCACTTCCTTTTTTTGTTTAAAAACATATTCATCCGGTAATAGTCTATAGTCCTATATTATCCATATATTTACAATATATATTGAGTTATCTCCCTTACATTATAGTGTAAACTTTCACTCTTCAAATATACTCTTTACTCCAACTGCATTATAAACACTCTTTGGTTATAACTAAAAGAATTATGTTCATGAGTTATATTCATGTATAATGTTCACTAATTAATTTCAAATATAATTGCAATATTTGTCTCGTTCATGCAAAATGTAATAAATATGATATTTATATTTTAGGAGTAAATGTAAATAAGTATAAATGAATATATCTATTTACTGAAGGTAGTTTTTTTGTTTTAGCCATTGGAAAGAGGCAGTGTTTATCCCCAGGACCAGGAACAGATAGTCTTTAGGCCGACACAGATAAACTCCAACGATAATGTGAACATGAAGAGGTACAGCCAAGGACCTCCAGACTTTACGCTGAACCACATAGCAGGTAAGTGTTCTACCACAAATCGATGTCTATAGTGTATCTCGGCATGAAATAAAAACTCTAATAAATGTAGACAAGTTTTTATGATATTACACAGTGGTACTGTCTTGTTTTTTTTTTTTAGTAGGTCTAAGATTGTCAAAACAAGGATCACCACCATAACTGTTCTTTTATTGAAAGTGGATTTCTGTTTAACCCTTTCACCCCTATGTAACTTTAGTAGACGTTACCGTGCATTGATATGGATGCGTCCATTATGGTCTACAGTGGTGGAAGTGTTAAGTTTCACCAATAGTTGTCTTTTTGAAATATGTAAATAATTAGGTTATTTTTCCACTATCGGAGCGGTTCTGACCTTTTTAGTATTAACTACTTCGAGTAAAAAGAAATTCAAAAGATCGTTTTCAGAAACAGTTTTGGACTGTAGCTGAACCCCTGGTACAGTAAAAGCTGTTACAAAGCAGCAAGTAACGTGGTAGTTTCACAAATATCACTGATCACAGTACTTATTCAGTTCATTGAAATATTAAATGAAAAAGTGTAAATCCTAGAACCCCTTTTAGAAAGTATACTCATACCTTAAGTATATACTATATATAGCACATCAAGGTTCAGGTAAATTCTGTGATCCCTTCTTTTGCAAGTATACCAATACTGAAGCTGTAAGAAAAAATGTCTGGCCCTATTCCGTCTTTCCGTATTGCAGAGTTATCTTCTCTTGGGAGCAGGTATTGATTGTTACGTCATTGGTTTGTGTGAGAAATTATGTCGTTTTCTCAAAAATTGATGTCGTTACTCTCACAAACAAGTGACGTAACAATCAATACCTGCTCAAAAGAGCAGATAACTCTGTAATATGCAAAGACGGAATAGAGCCTACGATCCATCAGGATGAGATTTTAAAATTTATTTATCATAAGTAAATGATTTAAAACAAAGATAGTTTTCACACTGTGTTATACCATAAATTCTAATAAACTCAACTATTTAATAAACATACTGAAACTTAATAACGTGCATGACTGACGAATACACCAATACAACATATATATATATGCATGATAATTTTTTATTTACAAACACAACAATAAATCTAGACCTGTATATGCATGAAATTATTAAATGTTTTCTTTACAATTGAAACTTTAAACTATTCGTCAGAATTATTTTATTACTTAAGATTTTATTTTTTTATTCTTAGTATATTATTTATGCTTATTCTGTCATTTTGTTTCTTTTTACTCTTAGTTTACCTCGGTAGTATAATCTAGTACTGTGTTGTAAATCTTAGTTCCTCGTTTTATGTGCTCGCTGCTTCAGTTAGTGTCGAATGTCCTGTAGGTCATGCTAAGTTTAGTTTTGTCTGTTTCAGTGTTGATATTTGTAGCGTATATTTTATCTGCATGTAGGAAATTTAAATCGATATTTGTAGTGTTTATTTTATCTGCATATAGGAAATTTAAATCAAGCTTTCACTGCAGCCCATTGTACTACAGACAGAAATAAATTAATATGACCTAATTACCTGTTGACAGTCATTAACTATTAATCTCGGTCTCAGATGTGTTGTTACAAATCCCGTTCCCGACATTTGCTGATGTTGGGACATATATAAGCATTTCCCAGTGATTCTGGTAGCATTTTGTTACCAGTAACAGTTGACCATTGAGGTCGATAGCATTAGACACCATTTTGTTACCAGTGACAGTTGACCATTGAGGTTGATCGCATTAGACAGCATTTTGTTACGAGTAACAGTTGACCATTGAGGTCAATAGCATTAGTCAGCATTTTGTTTCCAGTAACAGTTGACCATTGAGGCTGATAGCATTAGACAGCATTTTGTTCCCAGTAACAGTTGACCATTGAGGTCGATAGTATTAGACACCATTTTGTTACCAGTGACAGTTGACCATTGAGGTTGACAGCATTAGACCCCATTTTGTTACCAGTAACAGTTGAACATTGAGGTCGATAGCATTAGACACCATTTTGTTACCAGTTCCAGTTGACCATTGAGGTTGATAGCATTAGACACCATTTTAACCCCTTTGTGATGCTAGGTGTGGTTTCAATTCCCAGCATTTAGAAGGGGATGGGGGTAGTTTGTGACGGAACGCTTAAAAGGGTCTGAAAATAATTGTGTAAACAGTATCCACCTTGTGACACAGCCTCAGATAAAATCGTAAATACTCTACTTGTCATTTTGTAATTTGTGCAAATAAATTACATTTAAGCTGTGTTAAGTACTTATTAATAAGTAAGATTAAGTTACATCGGATTTCATGAGTACTGTAGAGGTACAAAATGCCTGTCACGTAAACAATTGTTTGTGTTCTTGGTTCTCTTCAATCATTGTAGGACATATAATTTGGTATGAATTTTGTATGAAGAGATATTTTATTGTCTATGCATGTGATTTTCGTCTATATTACGTCTGGTGTCACTGGTACATGGTACCATAGAAATACATCTTATGTTGTATACACCATATTTTGTTTATTATTGTACTTTAAAAAGCATTCTTCCTAAAAAAGTTGGATTTATTTTAAAAATCATTTGCAAGTTTATCTCTTAGTGTTACATTTAAATCACTAATTTACATATTTTAAAAGTGGAAATTTTTCATGTGGAAATACTTACTTTTTTGCTCTTCAAAATATTGTATTTATCCAATATATGAATTCATGACCGGTAATAGCAACCCACCCATATGTATTGGAGATAAGTAAAAAGCGATCAAATACTGCTCATTGTCCTGTAATAAGCCCACCCCTACTTCGAGTCAGAGATTATGAGTTGGCTGGGCTCATAGGGGGATAATTATGGTATTTGTGATTTTGAAAATTTTCGCATTAGCAATACTGTTGCATTTTAAAATGTATGTTTCAATATATTCTCATGTATCCATTTTCGTGCAAAACGCAAAAATATGCAAATATTTCCACTGTGTGAAAATCTCACCTTTTAACACTTGCACAGCGTGGTGTCCCTATTTGTATCTGTGTCTATTTGGTCACTGGTTAACTATGTATACTACGGTAGTGGCTCTCTGTGGTACTTGTCTGTATATCTTTTAGTTGGGTGTGTGTCTCAAAGATGTAAATGTACTCACAGTGTAAGACAATGAAACTGTTTGGAACCCATTACTTCCATCATTTGGGTGTCATACTGACATAAAAAAGTGTTCCTCTGTCCCCAGTAGCAGCACTAGCCTTCGTAAAAGTCAGATGAAGGAAGCAAGTGACTGATTTGGTTAGACTTAGGGATTTGTGAAAAATCTGCAAAAAAGGTTTCCCTAGCAAAAATTTTGATGAAAAAACAGTGTTAACACAACCTGTGATCCTATAAGTTGACATGACAGGTTGAGAAAAAGTGTAGGATTTCTTTAAATTTTCTATGAAGTAGGTGTCCAAGTAAATTCCAGCTTTAAACAGATTCTTGTGAATTATTATAGAGATTGATAGTCTTATTGATTATGTGTCTTGGATCATATATCTCAATTTGAATTTTTCTGACAAAGTTTGACCATTGTGAATGATATAAACAGTTAAAACGGCAGTTATATATTAAACATGTTAAAACAAGATTTGGTTTATTTACATGTCAAAATTTTGTTAAAGATCCCGAGGACAGGTACATAACTAGATAGTGAAGTACAGTTACAGATTTACTGACTGCAATACCCAATGTGTCACAATACTTGTTTATTACAACCGGTAAATATATACATGTAGAAAACTGTACATACAAGTAGACATTATAAAGTGATATAACCGGGGGTACTGGTGGTGATGTAGTGGTATATATACAGTTCTATAGGACAACTGGTGGTGATGTAGTGGTATATATACAGTTCTATAGGACAACTGGTGGTGATGTAGTGGTATATATACAGTTCTATAGGACAACTGGTGGTGATGTAGTGGTATATATACAGTTCTATAGGACAACTGGTGGTGATGTAGTGGTATATATACAGTTCTATAGGACAACTGGTGGTGATGTAGTGGTATATATACAGTTCTATAGGACAACTGGTGGTGATGTAGTGGTATATATACAGTTCTATAGGACAACTGGTGGTGATCAGCCTTGACCAGTCTATAAATAACTTTTTGAAAAGTTTCAAAGGATGGATAAATTGCATCAGTTTCTTGTGAATATTAAAAGTAAGTATGTGTGTATTCGTTCTTGTTGCCTCGGTAGACTCAGCTACTGTCCATTGAAACCTCCTATATTATCTTTTTAAAACATTTCTCCCAGGTTTCCTGATGTTTAAGCCTTACTTTAAAGCATTTCTATTGGTCCATCTGCCTGTCAATCATTGTTTTCTTACTACATTGATGCAGTTCTGTTGGCCTAGCTGTCTGTCAATCATTGTTCAATACAATTTTAAGACATTTCTGATGGCCTAGCTAAATAGTCGGCTGGATAACCGAACTACTCAGTAGTGAAGCGGACATAAAACCACTCGATCAATCAATCTGGCTTAGCTTATCATTATCTACAGTGATGGCCACTTTTTTGAAATCAATTTTGTAACATAAAGTTCTAATGATTTCATGAAAAATTACATAATTTTCTTTAAATTTCCCCCAATACCACAGCTTGTAAAGCTATCAGTATTCTCCCACTGTCGAGGTGTTGTGGGTTACTTACCTGGTATACATACTGTGTTAATCATTGATCGCAACTTAGAGTCATTACAACTTGACTTAGGAATATATTCATGGGCTTAAGTCGTTTTTGTTGAAAGACTTTTAAATTTCTGTTCTCTGTACATGTAATGGGTTGAATAACAGGATTTTTTATCTATTGAAAATATTTGAGTTAAGCATAATATTGTGTTTATTAGATGTGTGTATTGAAATCACACATAAATAGAGTAATTGGGTTAAGTCTCTAGAAAACCTGACAACGACAATTTGGTGTTACCGTTATTCTGGATAACAATTCATATTTGACCAACTCATTCAGTCTCCATTGATGTCAGTTAAGTCAGGTTGACTGATGTACTGTTAGATCCAATACTCTAATTTGATGTCGGTTAAGGCAGGTTGACTGACGTACTGTTAGATCCAATACTCTAATTTGATGTCGGTTAAGGCAGACTTTACGACAGATTAGTCACAGCTATTACTTCTTCAAAGAAATTAAAGACTGAAAATGGAAGAGAAAACTGGAACTTTAATTCTGTTATCACAAGCATTGAGATAATCCTTACATAAAAAAAATGCCGTATCGTTATTTTGAAATCAGTTTACCCAGGTATTACAAATCTGAATGGTCTTTTAAACAGTAAATTTGAACAAAATACTGTTTAATATGAAAACAGATATTGCAATATCATTATGATTTTGATATATATAAATTGAATCAAAATTTAAACGTTCTTTTCAAGCCCTTCAAGATTGAATACTACATTGTCCAGCGTCATACACATTCGGAATAGATGTGATGTCGTTTACATTGAAATACACCTACGGGGTATATTTGATAGCCTAATTTATTTGACATTAAATACATTAATTTTCATATGATCTGGTCATATAACACCATCAATGGGTATGGTGCGTAGGAGTTGTAGGTCGGTATTAACTGTTCACGGTTTACATGGAATTGCATGGTCAATGATGTTATAGTGAGCCGATGATTTAACGTAAGTAGCTTACTACAACCGTTCTTTCCGACGTCTTTAGAAGTTGATTTGGCTTTGTTGATTTCACTAAGTGGTGGTATACATTCACAATGAGGTCCACTGTTGGTATAAACAACACTGACAATGGTCTATATCGTACAGATCGTTTTGAATTCACGATCATATTTCATATTTATCGTCTAGACCTTGTGATAGGTGTGTTGACCATTGAGAAAAAAAATATTTCTTTCAAATATCTGATGACAAATAACAACTGGAAAGGATTTACATATTATTCTGTATTGTGAGGTTTGTGATTTTGTTGACAAGGACTGTGTATGTGACTACAGTGAAGGCATGTTGATTCAGACACCTTTATTTCCAAGCTTAAAGTGGTTTGAAAAAATGACTGGATGATATTATACATGAAAAAATGGAGAAATGTCCCCAAAAATAACAGGCTTGACACTACGGCAACCAGCAAGTGGTACTTGCATTAGATGTAATTCTGGTGAACAACATGAATTGGAAGATAAAAGGGATATCTGGATGTTATGGAACTGTGGAATGATTTCTTTGAAAGTCCTGCAAAATTAACTTTTAAAAAAGTGCATTGGAGATGAATTTTGAAATACGATGTTCAAAAAAATAACTTGGAATTGATGTAAATGGATAAAACAGATTCAAAACTATTCCATGGATAGACAAGATTGAATTTATTTGAAAACAAATTCCTGTACCAAAGAGTATAACTTAAACTGTGCCTTTCCTTCTGAAGTTCTAAGCCTCTTTGAATAGAGGTGAAAAATTGAAGGCAAGGTTCTGTTTCTAAATTCAAATTTTGAGTGACAAAATCAGTTGATAATTTTGGAATGGCGGATACCAGTCCTGGACGACAGCAGTGCTGTGGATTTATGAGAGCGTTTTGTCTTGCTCCTGGTAAGAGTGACTGTCTTTCATTATTATTTTTTTAGGACTACTCATTGGTTCTCTACACTTTAACACAAAGTACAGGTTCTTAAGAACCGTTGGAGGCCACTACAGTTCCTAATTGGGGTGGAAAGCTATCAACTTCATTTAAATTAATCGCCTTGTTGTAGATATTCAAGGTCAAGGGGTCATATACATATATGTTGTATTAACCTTAAACAGAGTCTAAACGTTTTTTAATGCTTAGAGTCACTATTATATTTTGCCTGTAGCTTGCCAGGCTGAAAAATAAAAAGGTGTTGGGTTTGTTAAAATTTATTATTTCAACCTATTTTCAAGGTCACAGGGTCAAAAGTAGCACTTCAAATAACTTCTTTTGAAGGACCACAATATCTGAAGTCATGCATTTAGCAAGTAGCTTGCTAGGGGAGAGTGCTATAAATTTCTCATGAGCTGCAAGCCTGTATTTGCCATCAAGATCAAAGAGTTGATTGTGTTGAAAACTTCTGACACCATCTTCTTAAGAACCACAAGGCTTTGAGTAATGAATAGTAAGGATGTAACTTGTAAAGATAAAAGGCTGTCCATACAGGCCCTTTTGGCCTCTTGCTGAATGTGAATTTGTGGGGGAAAACCTTACTATTTAGACTGGCAAGGAAGAAAGCTTTGTTAATCCTTATAGACAGGTGGTCACATTAATTAGGTCGGAAAATACAGGTATACTGGTTTAAACTAATTTTCGTTATAATCTTGTTCTGCAATTAGCCAAAAGAGCCAACACAATAATTCTGACTCTCAACATGAGAGCAGGGGCAGCTAGGGACTTGTGGTAATAAAGGATTATGAAATAACTCTTTTGTTTGCATTTCTACTGAACTGCAGTAGATATGGATAGGATTAATTCCAAATGTATATGGTGATACATAATAAGTAGTTTTACACAGCTATAGTCGTTGTCAAAGATAGACACTATAGCTATCTTAACATGGTTAACCCTTTCATCACTGTAGACCATAATGGACTCATCCAGGTCAGAGCATGGTAGAGTCTACTGAAGTTACAAAGGGGTGAAAGGGTTAACAGCCACAGTAGCTATATATACACAGATGGTTTCCGTTGCAGATTTGAGTAAATATAAATTCTTGATCACTTTTCTATTGATTAGATCCATTTGTCGTGTATTTTTTATACGAATTGGATGTTTTAAAACATTACTTCCTCATGCAATCAATTATTTACCTGCTGTGAACATGACTTTTCAATTTGTACGCATGTGAAACTTAAACCTCAGTGACACATTTTCTAGATAAGGGAAATCCTTCTGTGATAAATGTAGGCCACACAATGTCTTGGATGGATTATGCAGACAAGGCATTATTTGGTGAATCGTAAGCTGAACAGACCCCCATACATGATCTATCTTTTAGTCAAACGTCGGATTAAATCTGGGAGGATTTTTAAGTAACCCTGAAACGTTTTCTTCTGTTTTCATTGTAATATGAAGAATTTGTGAACAAGGAGGGGTTTATTGTACACAGGAAAAGAATCATTCATGTGGTTAGTATGTATAAATATTTATCTTAATATAACAGATGTCATCTTAAAAGATTTAGGAAGTCATAAATATACATCTTAGGAAACAAAACTTCATGATAGGGCAGAATTCCAACAAACCCTTCAAATTCTAGGTGCATGGACTCCGTCCAAGCTACCAACAAATTGTGTAACCAAAAATTCACTACACCATTGATCCATGTACTGTACAATTATGCAAGTGGAGGTGTTAGCCAGGTGCCTTAGGGCCAGTAGTTAGTGCTGGTACAAACAGCTCCTGTAAGGCCCTTATATTATAAGGATTACATGAACCAATAGTATGTATTGTACATTTTTGTGTATTGTAAAGCAGCTTGGAGGGCTTATTCTAGGTAGATAGGGACTATATCAAAACGTTATAATGTATGTTATTTTATTCCTCAAATAGCACTTCAATCCACTTCCTATCATTTCAGTACACTGTTAAAAACATACAGTTGAACTGTTTTGATCTATAACATTATTTCATTTTTGTTCTGTTAAAGACCCAATCTTCCTAGTCCGAATTATTCTGACGTTTTATCGACTTTTTTCATATCGGTCTGTCGTCGATTAACGTCAGAACTCTGGCCCTCTATAAAATGCGGGAAATATGCGCCCCGCGCCCGGAGCGCACTTCAAACTGATATTTTAGAAACAAATTGTCACTTTCGCACACATGTCGCACATGGATCGAAAGATCTATTCTTTATGCACAAGATGAACATACATAACATGCCTCAAACAACCAATACAATCACTAAAAACATATTTTTTCAAACTTACTCTGTTTTACTCTAGTTTTTTTGATAGCCCCGCCTTCTAATGCCACGTGACTAAAATCTCGCTGGCCTATGTCATAACATTGGGAAATACCTTCGGTAATGCGAAATCTCGTCAAGTCATGTGACATTGCTGATGGCCTAATTTCCATTAAAAACATGGGTTGGTATAGAAAACGTTGGAACATACTTTTCGTAATGATCTTTGAAACATGTTATTGGTACCACCTAGTGCATAAAGAATAGATCTTTCGATCCATGTGCGACATGTGTGCGAAAGTGACGATTTGTTTCTAAAATATCAGTTTGAAGTGCGCTCCGGGCGCGGGGCGCATATTTCCCGCATTTTATAGAGGGCCGGAGTTCTGACGTTAATCGACGACAGACCGATATGAAAAAAGTCGATAAAACGTCAGAATAATTCGGACTACAATCTTCCATGCATGTGTGAAGGTTGTCCATTTGCTAAAGATTAAATAACATCATTGTTGGATTGTTGAATTTGCCTTTGTTACTCAGGCTCAGCTAGGGTGAATTTACATTTAGTTCAATAGGTAGAGCACTTAATTAGTAATTTGAAGTCCCTGGTTTAATTCTTAGTGGAGGCAAGTGCACTCGGAAAAGGTGACCTTGGCCGGCTACATTTAGGTAAAAAAAAGGTCACATGTAAAATTGTTTATATTATAGTTGCATTGTTTCTCCATGGTCTTTGATTCAAAGATAAATAAAAAGTTATATATACGTTTTTCAAAGCTTTAGAGTATTTGACTCAGTTTTCCTGTTATATACAGTCTGATTGACACATTGGCAGTATTTGATTGATTGACCGACAATCAGAGGTTGACCGGTTCCAGTAGATTATCCAGACATGTTGTTTACACTTTCTCAAAGTTTACCACTCCCAGCTGGAATGTTGTCACTGCAGTGAATTCTATCTCGCTTTTGATTGGTCATTGTTTTGTATTTAATCAGCTGCCATGTATTTACTATCAATCTCGGGGTCAACTAAATCCTTCAACAATAAAGTTTATATATCATATGTATAAATGGATTTGGGAGTTTCAGTAGTTAAAATATAATGATGAACTTTTATTTCATGTATGTGTACTTGATCTATATTTTAGTCAGTCTGCATGGTTAAAGCATGGATGCTTTTCCTGAATAATTGATTTAATTTCTTAAAAGTATACAAATTGATGTAAGTTCAGTATTCTGAAGTAGATCTTCACACAATTATCATTAATCTAATCAGGATGGTTAGTGATAACATAAAATGTTAACTTGAAAAATATTTCAGTATTATTTGTCCTGAGTAGGACTACTGGAGGGAACTGGAATTTTGCACACTGTCCATCTGTCTGTGCATGGGTTTGTACAGGGCATATGTCATAAACTCTGTCACCTACACATGTTGATCATTTGATGTTTGAGAGTACCTTTCGGGATGGTGGAGTGTTCTCGGTCATGTAAAATGTTATAAACAGAGTTATGGCCCTTTGTTCACAGAGCATCACTGTGGGGAATGTCTCATATACTCAGTCAAGTTACTCTTGGGATGGTGAAGAGTAGTATGCTGAAACTGAGTCATGTGCAATTTTATAAACTAAGTTATGGCCCTTTGTTCACAGTATCACAGTGTTGAATGTACATGTCTCATATACTCAATTAAGTAACTCATGGGATGGTAAAGTGAAGCATACTGAAATCGGGTCTTGTGCCCCATTATATATAAAGAGTTATTGTCCTTTGATCATTTCTGATACCCAAGTTTGTCAGCAGGTTGGTATATAAGTGGATTGCTTGCAATACTTTGCCTTGATTGTAAAGGTAAAACTACCCAATATCAAGCCTTAAAATTAAAACATGTGTTTACCTGTTAAATTCTACCAATGTGAGAAATTAGAAATAATTTTATCCATGCACCAAGTTTCTATATATTTACAAAACAAGTCATCAATTTGTATACTTTCATCAAAGCTGACAGCATTTGTTACAAACAGGGGCTGTGGCATTATTCAACGGCCTAAAGATGGAATCATTTCTATTTCTTATACATACAGGATTACTTCTTGCATAACGGTTCATGATATTTTTTCTTATACCAAAATAGAATCTATTACCTTTGAGATTTGATTATAGATACCTGGTATGTGTAATAAACTCATAACAATAATTGTTGTTTATTTTCTTTTAGTCAGACATTTCCTTTGTTTACCAAATAACAGGCTAGACTACCTGGCACAGTTGAAGATCAAAGAAAAAAGACATTCACTTTAACAAAAAAATATTTTCACGGAAGGTATATTTACAACAGGGATTATAAAGTAATTTAAAATTGGGGTCGTTTTGTCCTGATCTTGTAAATCTCTGTAAACCTATCGTAAAGTGTTGGCTGAAAGCAGGGATTACATTAAATGATTTCACATAAACAGACATGTGTGTTTGCCTACACAGGTATTCTTTTCTTGGTCAAGTATGAGTAAAACATCTACAAAGGCTCGAAGGCTGGTCTGGGTGTTGGTTCTTGATTTGAAAATTTAGTCCAAAATCTACTTAAAAACGGATTGTTCATCTATGCATTTTGAAAATTTCAATTTATGAGTCGCGTTCTTTCGGAAGGTCTTGTGTGTCCAAGGATTTTCATTAATACTGAATGGATTCCCTCGACAAGTCTTGACTTATGATTTTTAATGCAATTTGTAAGAGTTTCAAATTCTGTTTCCAAGGATTTTCAACATTACAAAATGGATAGCTATAAAAAGTCATGTGTCAGTAAAAATTATGATGAGTTTTAAAAACGGTCTCCAAGGAAAATTCAAATATATCTGATGTATTTATATTTATAATCAAAACCAAAAATGTTACAAGAGGAATTTGATGACGACTGATGATGAAAATCAATATTCTTTGCTGCGGAAAAGGAGTGCTTTAAGTTTGGAGCCATTTCACTGACATTTGCATCGTAGAGAGTCCGAGTAAAAGCTCACAGCTAGAAAGAATTGTCAGGAAGTTGTTGGGTAAAAAATGTAAATTGGATTATATTTCAGTTACTCCATTTCCTTAAGGAAGCATTTCATTGAAGGTTTGGTAACAAAATCAGTCGATTTAAATGATATTGTTTTATTTAATAGAAAATCAGTCGTAAATTGTTTACTCTCCTTGTTACATATGGTATTTTGTCAGAAAAAACGCTTCATGTTGGATACAGGTAAATACATAATGTCAATCAAAATGAATCTCTGACACATCTTTCAAGGACAATCAGTTGAAGTTTCTTAAATAATCCAGTTTATATAGACTACCAACAACAGTTCCTATTTCATGTTTTGTGTGTTTGCCAAGTGTTTGAGGAGCAAGCATGGATAAATCTTATTCATTAAAAAACTGCATGTATATATGCTCGCCAACAAAGTACAAATAGTCACTCAATGCAATGATTTCTATGCTAAAAGTATATTGGTAGAACTTTGAGAACCGTCTAATTGAAATTTAAAATACACTCGTGTGTTTGAGCGGTTCGTGTTTGATATGTGTTGGGTCTGTACTTAAAAGTTTTGTAGACAGTATATTGTCTTCTGTGACAATGGAACAGGATCAATCTTTGAAGGACACAAACAGCCAGACACACAAACGTGTTATCTGGCAATGTTTTGGCCCAGTTTAAGAAGTTATGGACAGATGCCGGCAAGAAAATACATAATGAAAACTCATTTAGTGACAGAAATCATCTGTGTAGGTGTTCATGTATTTGGAGGATATCGCACCTTACAACTGATTTTAATCTTGTAGAAAATTCAGTGATTGGATTATTTTGTGAAGGAAAAGTTGAAGAACTTCAAAAAAAATTGTGTGATTTTTTTTTTTTTTGAACATGTGAATATTAACCCTCGACTGTCTGTGAAAAATATAAAGATGCTTGTCAATTTTAATTTATGAATTAGGATTAATACCTTACCTGGATTCGTGATCAAGCTCCCGATGGATCAAAGAAGTTGACACCTCGAGACAATGTTTATAAACACATCTGTTCCAATGTTATTGCTGAATCTCCATATTATTGTAACGGACACAGTTCTCAACCGCTGTGAGCGACAGGAATTTAAAACACAGTTGTTTAGAAACATTATCTTAGCACATAACATAGATAATCTGGAGTTGGTGTATATTATACTGACAGACTTCAGAATTTAGCCATCTGACTGGAATGTGTTTTTTTCCCATGAGATTAATCGTTATCCTGAATCGTGGTTAAATTACCCAGAATATATTTTGTGAAAATACAGTTGTTCCCTCAATACATCCTGCTGCTGTTGAGCGGTTCGCCCATATGAGCTGTGCTGTTGTGATCTTATGAAGATATGTCATCCTTCTTACAGTCTTAGGTCTATAAGCTGCAGCGTAAATAAAAGGTAGATTGAACGGATGGTTTCTCTTATTGGCAGAATATCTTAAATCATTATTGATTGATTGTCTTCTGAATATCCTCACTCTTGGGTATTTGCCAAAATACACATCCTCGGAGATTACAGTCGTTTTGTGTACCACTGATACAGAGTAAGGGTTGAGGCGATATTAATAAAGTGGTAATTTATAAGACCAAATATACTTGGAGGATTACAAGCGGGATACTATTTCACTGGGAACAACACCATATACGCTGGTGTAAATAAGGTGGAGATTTGAGGCAAATAACAGTGTGTTCATATCAATTTGTAAATGAAAGGCAAAGTGGTTAGACCTCTTACCATAGTATCGGTTTGGAGTGCGGGGAAGTTTTGATCACATACCCCAAGTTATTCTGAAGTGACGTGGAAGAGCTTTAATGTTTTTCGTGTGATGACTTGTGGAGCATTGTCACTTTTGTCGATCACTTCTGATTGGAGAATGACATGTTACTTTATCTGTCAATCAAAAAATATTGTAAAATCTACAGAAAAAAACATTTAAACTAAGTAGTACAGGTAGATTCTAACCCAACAGGATCTGGAATTCTGGATTGTTTATCACAAGTTCTGAATTACACGTATAAGTATCGGATTATTGATGAAAGTGATTTCAAGGATCGTGTCTGGAACACGGACACATACTTTACCTCATGAGCACGATCATTTGTTGGTTGGAAGACTGAGTACGGAACATCAATAGTTGTTTATTTAAAACAAAATTTTCAGAAAATTTGTAATGTGTTCCATTGATGGACTACATGTATAAGTACCGGATATTTGATGAAAGTGATTTCTGGAACACGGAAACAAAGTTAATCTCATGGTTGAGATCAACAGCAATTTGGAAGACTGAGTAAAGAAGCTGTTTATTTCAAACAAAATATTTCCTTGGTACAGAACATCAAAAGCTGTTTATTTAAAACAAAATATTCAGAAAATCGTCGGTGTTCCATTGAAGTCTTCATTTCTAAGGATCTTGTTTAAGTGGATTATAATTTATTCATTCTGATGAGACGTGTTGAGGTAAAATATAATGCAATTTTAAACCGGTTGATATCTTTTTATGGGACATGTGAATGCATTTATATACTTGCATAAAATATTTCTTTAAAGTCAAATTACGCATTTAAATTCGTACTTGTTCCAGCACAGTGTTTACAAGCAAGTTCAATGTTGTGTAATTAGGCTATAAGCAGTATACTTTTTCGCCTTTGGTTGAATGGGTGTTGGTCCCTGAACGCTGGAATGGTGATGGAACTCCTTGGTTGTGTAAGATATTTGGATGGATCCCACATTTACCTCAGACCTGTAATGGGATTTTGATTACAGTAGAACTTTATAGAACGACAGGATGTATCTGTTCATGGATTATAAAAACAAACAGCAATATTATTATCTACGGAGCACTTTGGAATATTCAAATACCCCGGTATACAGTATTCAATATTTGTTGACCAAATGTTTGCAGAATTGTGCTCAACGCATTAGTTTAAATTATTCTAGAAGCTTTAAGCTTTAAATCATATTCTTTCTGATTTCATAGCTGATAAAATCTCAGCAGCATTTTCTGGATTTTCCTGTGATGTGAATAACAGACAATGGAACATTCTGTTTGTGACAAATTTAAATCTTTGAATATTGAAATTTATGCCGGAAGAGATAATGAAGGTGATGCAATCTTTCAACAACTGGTCATTTAAATGATGGATTATGTTGGACGCTGAGGAATGATTTCTGTGGTTTGTTGGAATTATTAATTTGAGAAACAATGAGGTTTGAAAGAGAAAAGGAACGACCGTTGAGTATCCGACCTTCGTCCGGAGCGGTATCTTCCATGTCCTACTTTGTGGTATGGATGAAGCAGCCATCTTGTCTCAGTGGAGGTAACCTGTATAAAATAAACCCCTTAGGGTCCCGAAATCTAATCATTTGGACAGATATTCAGATTTTAAATCCTTGAAGTATCCCCACCTAAATAGGGTCCCCACATCTGATCATTTTGACAGTTTTCAGACTTCAAGTCAGTGAGGTAGTCCCACCTAGTAAGGGCTCCTAATCTTATTATTTTGTCTCTCAGTAATGTTTCCACTACAGGGATTCAAACCCTAGATCTCTTGACTTTATAGATCAAAGAGCTTATCTACTGTGTTAATGTAACAGCTGTCAACCCTCCCTCATTAAGTGGGAGACTCCCTTATTTTGACAAAAATTTACCAATCTCCCCTGAAACTATATGCCAAACTATATACAAAATCATAATCTACATCCTGTGGTCAAATGATCTCCTAGTTACTGCAGGGTGTTTGTAATGACCATAACAGGTGTGTCTGAATCAAATGAGTGCTTTTTGAGTTATTTTGATACATGAAAATTGAAATATAAATTGAGCAAAGCAGTTTCAGTTGTGTTTCACTCACTTTCTCCCTCATAGGAAATGTGGAATGTGGGAGATCTCCCTCATAAAAGGTTTCAGAGGTTGACACCTATGTAATGTTCATGATATTTGTTTTGTTAACACTTACCCGGGGATAATAACTACAAAATGTTAAAACTCCTTGAAAATTTAAGGCCCACAGTCTAAAACTGTCTTTGTATAAATGTAGAGGCAGTAATATAAATTTAACAGGCGAGTAGGTAATTGTCAGTGACTGTATAAACAGTAGGGAAACATTAGGACTCCATCTTACCCTTGAACATTATCATGTACGTAGTATGTATATGTACTGTAAAAGTCCATTGGCATATAGTTTGAATTAAATAAACCACAAAAGTTGCCATTCAACTGGATTTTACAATAGAGATTCAATTTAAGCTAGTACCAAGTTTTAATCAACTATTTCAATATCAAGGATACATTTAAATTAAAAAATCTAATCCATTACTGAGTATATAAACCACAATTGATTTGCGATTTGCTTTCAACAAGCTTAGAGAAAAACTCATTGAGAGTGACATTTTATAACACTGTGGCCAATGTCATTATTTCTAAATTCCGTAAGAGGATTAAAATTCTCGTCGTATGAGATATTTCTGGTTTCCGTCGTGTGTCAATCAAGTCCAAACTAGGGTAGCAGGGGAAGAACTTTGGTCTCAGTTTTTTTGACAAAAATAACAGGACATGATTTGTGTTAATAAAAATGATAAATCTGAATATTTGACACTCTTGATTGGCATAATGCTCTAATAATGTATCCGGAATAGGTGGTTTTGTTTTGTGTTACACACTGGGTCAAATTTTAGTCCGGTCGCCTGAAGGGTTAATATGTTTGATTGATTTTAGGAAAGAGTAAGAGTTTGATGGAATTAAGAAGGATTGTGGTTTGAATATTTGCCTAAGTTTGATAAATGGCTATATTGATTTTTGAATACTTAAGGTTTAAAGTAGATTGAAGTGTTTTATCTGGAATGATAATGATAAAATGTTTGCTAAATGTCAATAAATATTTATACATATTACAAAAAAAACACCAACACAGATCTTAAAATCAATTATGATGATGTTCACTTTTAAGAATACTGAAATACCCAACATTATTGGTATTTGTGTGTTTGTACCTGACATATTGATCCCACGATCATTTACAGAGTTATTGCCCTTTGTTTGCTGGGAGCTTACAAATTTGTTCTGACAATCAGTTTGTGTGTTTCCATTTCCTTTCCATGAAACTATGTAGTGTTTACCAACATTGTGCTTTGTTGTGTGAGTGTATTAGACTTATTAGGGCCCCTTATCAGAGATACGGGTACCCTATAGTAATCACTCTGTCAGTCTGTCTGTCTGTCTGTCTGTCTGTCTGTCCGTCCTCAAATTCTGTTCCTGGCTGATAACTTTGGTATTTATTGACCGATGTACATGAAACTTGGTCAAGATGTTCAGTTCATAAAAATACACATTGAGGTAAAAAGTCAAGGTCAAAGGTCAAGGTCATTAGGTTCAAAGGTCAAGGTCAAATTTTACATCTTTTCACTGATGAACATTTTGTTATGACATTATGAAGCAAAGTTGATCAGAATTAAAAAAGGAGTCAACTGACCAAAGTTCAAGGTCATTGGGTCAGGGGTCAAGGTCAAATTTTGTACCTTTTTACTGGTGAACATTTCGTTTGACATTATGAAGCAAAGTTGTTCGGAATTAAACAAAGAGACACACTGAGGTAAAAAGTCGAGGTCAAAGGTCAAGGTCAGTAGATTCAAAGGTCAAGGTCAAATTTGCATATTTTCACTGATGAACATTTTGTTATGACATTATGAAGCAATGTTGTTCAGAACTTAACACAGAGTCAACTGACCTTAGGTCCAGGTTACGGGTCCAAAGGGTCAAGGTCAAGTTTTGTATTTTTCACTGATGAACATTTTGTTATGATATCAAGAAGCAAAGTTGGTCGGAATTAAAGAATAAGTCAACTGACCAAAGTTCAGGGTCACTGGGTTAATGGTCAAGGTCATTTGGGTCCAAAGGTCAAAGACAAAGTTGATCTCTGACTTTGACCCTGGCTCTTAATGGAGGAGGTAAATAAGGTGAAGTAAAACAAATCAAAGCTAACAAATGAGTATTGCACCGGTATTTACATTTCTGTTAGCCCAGCAAATATGGAGGTGGAAGGAAACAAGACTCACATCATAGTACATGTAAAATGTATATTTTGCTTCCTTGCGATTCTTTTTGAAGTCCGAATGTCAAACGTCAAGCTCAGCTATATGGGCAGATTGCTTCTTGATTATTATGGGGGATATATTGCCACAAGACAGGGCCCTTACTGACCTGTCAGTGTTCTAGTTGATCTATTGATTATTTTATGAGTTACTGCCCTTTGTGTGTTTGGAGCATTACAAACAGGTCCAGATAAGCCTTTCTATGTCCCTTTGATATCTTTGAACTTTTGTAGTGTTTACCATATTTAACCACAAATTAGCCCCCTCCCCACTGTGGCAAATGTCCTAAGAACAGGGAAGTGCCTGCAGTTAGGCCCCCTCCCATATTTTGTCTCTCTCTCTCCCAAAAAATCTGTATGGTTTTTTTGGCTCTGAACAAAAGCAAATATGCTTATTGGATGCAAAAAAGCATTAACCCAAGTTAAAATTCTACCATAGTTATGTCACTGAATTTAACTTAATTGTGGATGTCTATTAGACTCATTGATCCTTTTATTATTTTCTGAGTTGTAGTTCTTTGTTTGCTTGGAGTATTACAAATTCGTTGTGTCGTTCCATTTTATTTCCTCGTAAACTTGGGAGAGTTTACCAACATCATACAAAGTTGTGAAGGTGTATCAGACTTATTCATCTGTCTGAGTTACTGCCCTTTGTGTGCTTCAATCATTATAAATGTATGCTGACAATTTTTATTTGTTTCCATTTGGGATTGATTTCCTTTGAAACTTTGTTAATTTTCCCACCCTTGTAGTAATGGGTTATGTGTATAAGACGTATTGATGTGATGGTTATTGTCCCACCCTTGTGGTAATGTGTATAAGACTTATTGATGTGATGGTTATTGTCCCACCCTTGTAGTAATGTGAATAAGACTTATTGATGTGATGGTTATTGTGCCACCCTTGTAGTAATGGGTTATGTGTATAAGACGGATTGATGTGATGGGTATTGTCCCACCCTTGTAGTAATGGGTTATGTGAATAATACTTATTGATGTGATGGTTATTGTCCCACCCTTGTAGTGATGGGTTATGTGTATAAGACGTATTGATGTGATGGTTATTGTCCCACCCTTGTAGTGATGGGTTATGTGTATAAGACGTATTGATGTGATGGTTATTGTCCCCCCCTTGTAGTAATGGGTTATGTGAATAAGACGTATTGATGTGATGGGTATTGTCCCACCCTTGTAGTAATGGGTTATGTGAATAAGACTTATTGATGTGATGGTTATTGTGCCACCCTTGTAGTAATGGGTTATGTGTATAAGACGGATTGATGTGATGGGTATTGTCCCACCCTTGTAGTAATGGGTTATGTGAATAAGACGTATTGATGTGATGGTTATTGTCCCACCCTTGTAGTGATGGGTTATGTGTATAAGACGTATTGATGTGATGGTTATTGTCCCCCCCTTGTAGTAATGGGTTATGTGAATAAGACGTATTGATGTGATGGTTATTGTCCAACCCTTGTAGTAATGGGTTATGTGAATAAGACGTATTGATGTGATGGTTATTGTCCCACCCTTGTAGTAATGGGTTATGTGAGTAAGACGTATTGATGTGATGGTTATTGTCCCACCCTTGTAGTAATGGGTTATGTGAATAAGACTTATTGATGTGATGGTTATTGTCCCACCCTTGTAGTAATGGTATATGTGTATAAGACGTATTGATGTGATGGTTATTGTCCCACCCTTGTAGTAATGGTATATGTGTATAAGACTTATTGATGTGATGGTTATTGTCCCACCCTTGTAGTTATGGGTTATGTGTATAAGACTTATTGATGTGATGGTTATTTAAAGAGTTACATGTTTTGCCCTTTTTCTGGTCAATTTTTGCTTTTGACTTGGTTTCTGGGTTTAATATTTTCAAATAGGCCTACCCAACATTGCTTCCACTAAAAGACAAGTGTTCTTGTTCAATGGTAATATTTCAGTAGTTCAAGAAAAAAAATCGCATCTAAAAATTGAGAGAATGAGTATTTTGGCAAAGTACAAAAATGTGAGTTATTTCCCTTGATTACTGCTAGTGCTACATGACGTTTTGTGTATGTGTATGTGCTAGACATCTTCTTTTATCCCAAATGAAAAATAATAACATTCTAAAAAAATATAATTAAACTTAAAATTCTAACCTTTGTCTACTCTGTGTTGTTATGTAGTTGACCTCTGACCTTGTGTGGTGCTGGGGATTAGCAAACCTACCTTATATGGTGATGGGATCATTATTTTGTTTCAGAAAAAGTGCCGATTCACTATAGAAGTAATAAGAAACAGATCGTGCCAGCTGCCGCCCTGGCTCACGATCTTTCCACGCCCGAGTTACAGGATCTCGAAGAAACTGGGCGTAATTCACGCTCTAGTGCTCACCTTTCCCCTAAGACTCTGAAAGCACCTGCTTTTTTACCAGGTTTGTGTTTGTTTGTCTGTTTGTCTTGGGGTTTATTTGACTGCTACTGTACGGCCATTTGTATTTTGTTTAGTTTGATATATCTCTCATTACTAACTTTACTGACATTTTCATCTCACACTGCATGTTTTTGTTTGATTCATTTTCTTGGCATGTTCACTTAAATAACAATGTTTACTTTTTAGTCTTAGTATTGCTGTGTATAGTCTTGTAATTTGATTTTGATTTTCAGTCAAAAATTGAAAAAAATCATGTAAGATTGACAAATACCAGCCTCATCGACCATGTCGTCTAAATGGTCTAAATGGTTTAACGGCATTGGAACCCCTGTGCCCTGGAGGGCAACTTCAGGGGTTTAAATCCCAGCTTGGAGGAAAAGCACTGTAGGACCTTAACAGGGTCTTAACTAGTTGTATAGACAGTGGTAATTTTGTTAAAGAATTGGTTGTACATGTCAGATTTAAGGTTATTTGTTGATACAGATTTAGAGATGCCTGTGGGAAGCTGCCACAGTTATCAAATAAATGTAGAAAGTTTGTTAGATCAAATTAGACCATCTGTATTTCTGTTGTACGTTTTGGTTAGACTTTTCGTTTAGCTCCTTTACTTTAAATATTAGAAGTGTAACATTTAATTATCAAATTTGTATTTAGGTGCTGAAGTACCACACTGTTATATCAATGTAGGTCACTGTAACTTGTATTTTCTGCTTCAATGACTTTAAGGTAGACTTTGGATTTTAGCTCCTTTTCCTTGTTTAGATGACTTTGTATCTAGCTCTGTGTCCAAAAGTGGAAGCTGTATGTTTTACAAACATTTTCTAGTTTGTAAATGAAATGTTTGACAAAGTATCATTCATTTTGATTTCAGCCCAAGTGAGATTGCTGTGAACATTAATTAAGCGTACAATGTTTTTGACATTTTCAGCGTGACCTAATACTTTCTCAGAGTGTTTCTGATTGTATTTCACCGGAGTTTGAACTAACTTAACAGGGGATGTTTTGATGCAGAGAAAAAACCTTCACGAGATGATATCTCGTTAAGTATTAAAGCTGATTTAGAGAAGATTGTAAAATCTGTGTACAATGCAGGTTGTGCACAGACTTGCTTATATTTACAGTTGCTTTATTATCAAAAGAGAATACAGGTAGTCAATATACTGGTACCCATATTTCTAAATATTTTCATCAGGTTGGTAAGTGGTTCATAGAGCACGACCAGTGAAATGTGTTTGTGTGATGTTTCAATGACTAGTACAATATGTAGGTACAAACACTTAACCAGTCATTTATTTCATTAACACAGAATACATACCAATGTTCATTTGAGATGTAACACAGCATTTGATCAATTGGTCATTCGAAAAATTTGTGACGGTATAACCACAAAGTACCATCCAGAAATTTTCCTTTTAATATGAAGCTCGGATGGCAATTATCAATGATCCGACTGACCAGACATATTATGTAATCGATTATAAATGGCTTCACGAACAATAGATAACCCCAAAAGGTCAATGAAATTCTGCCCCATTTGAATGTTGGTGACATCACCATTCCACAGTAGTGTGACCCAGATTTTGAAGGAAACGCACAAAAATATAAAAAAAAATCGTCCTTTCTTTCGCTGCTTTCAACTCACATGAGTTAAAATGGGATTAGAATGGGAATTTACTATACAGTTTTTTCAGATTTGCGGCGAACATCGTGATTATAATGTCACAAATGTCTGTTTTATTAGCTCGTAACTACCAGTCATCAAAATGTAACACACAAGCATTTCACTTATTTGTGCTGTTTGAACCTGTACTACCCAGGTACCCTTTCCATTCAACTCCTGATGCCTTAATCAGATTAAACCCAAATATACATGTATTTCTCATGGCTCCAACAGCCTGGTCAGTACCTTGTCAGTACTGTGATCACATTTCCCTGAGTTTTTAGCTCACCAGAGTTGAAACCATTGTTGTCTGTCTTCAGGCAAAAACTTTCTATAATTTGACTCCTCTGAAACCAGTTTACAGCTTGATTCACTTTATGTGGGGAGATCAAGATGTTCTCAATTTATGTTTCTACACATCATAAGGGCTGTAGGATTGACCCAAAATAGGAAGTTATAGTGAAAATCATCTCCAGTAGATCTGGAAATAGTGGATAAGGTATTTGAGTTGTAGGAAGGTTTAAGTTTTTTTCCAAAACCAGTTTCTCCACCCAGTAATGGAGCCTCACACCGAGCAGTCAAATTAGTTTACTCATGGTTATATAGGGAAAGTAGAAAATTACTTTTCTAGAAAATACTTTAACACATTTTCATGAAATTTCGTAAGAGGCATCAAAGACAAGGAGATAAAACACTCTTAATTTTGTGTCACTGCCTCTGTCCAGTGGGGGCTAAGATTCAGCAAGACCTAGCTAGAACAGAGTATAGTTTATTCATTTGTAGACATAGAATAAAATTATTCTCCATATTGAGTCACTTTGATTCTATATGAGGTTAAAATTACTTTGCTCTCAAATATGTATGTTCGAAGAAAGATAACTCTTAAACATTTAGCAAATATTTATCATAGATGTAATGAATGGATCGAGGCAGGGGTTGGGGTGGGGGATGTCGTACAACATCATCCCATAAATGACCACGTCCTGGCTGTGTACAGTTCAAACAAGTCTCCCTATGTGCTGCATTGAGTTTCTGGTCTCACCAGCTCGTATAATATAGTGTTGAGGCTGTAGAATTGGGGTTGAATTCTACCTGTTCTTTTTAAAGATAAGAACTATTTCACATGCTGTTTTTTTCTACCAGTACAAAATTCTGTCCTCATCACACTTTTTCCCTTTAAATTCTTTTGTTGTTTTCCATTTTGGCCTCAGATATTCAGCGATATTTAACTGTGATGTCTGAGTTTTTTCTCTACCAGTACAAAATTCTGTACTTGCCATCCTTCTTTCCTTTGAATTCTTATGTTATTTTCCATTTTAGATTCAAATATTTTAGTTGGTTTGTAGGCATCAGAAGTTGTAACTTGCTGGATGCAAGGGAGTGATGAACATCTTTGACTTTTTTGGTTTTAATGTGTTTAAAGTATGGGGCCATTTAAGGTTTGAACTGCTATTGTCATATATATAGTGGTAAGTATGATATAAACAAAGTTTATTTACAAGTACATGTATGTTGATAGCCTGAAGTTGAGTCTTCAATGAACATTTTAGAAAATTGACTGATTTAATTTTCCAGGGATGAGCATGTATGGCTCTGGCGACAGTAGACAAACAGGGGGTATTACTTTATTTTCTGTAGACTAAATATTATTGGCTGTGTGGTTAAAATCTGTACCAGTTTTCATTTAGTATTTATTTCTCTTCTTTGATATAACATTCATCAAATCTATATCAAAACTATGTTTTCATTTTCATATAAAATTAAAGGGGAAAAAAATAAAGAATAATTTTACATCTGTCTACAATTTTGTTTACAGAATATATTACTAAAAATCAGTAAGATCTACAATACATTGGCACTTTAATATATCTAAAAACTAACAAACTTTGGATGATGGACCTTAGGTTTGAAATTCTCTTCTTTGATAGTTGGATATTTTCTTTTCCTTTGGATGCATAAATAACATTAAAATTGTAGATTTTTAGTATTAATACCGTATTGAGTGCTTTATCTTAGAAGGGTCATATTTTCTCTAGTTATTTTTTACCACACCTGGAACAAATTTACAAGGTTTGGTTTTGGTACCACACCTGGAATAAAATTGCAGGGTTTAATTTCCACACAACACTGTAAAATTGTCCACTGTCTACTAACTCTTTTTTCTGCTGGGCAAAGAATTTGTGGATTGATAATTTGCATATATTTTTTACAGGCCTTTAATATATTTGAAAAAAAACTTCCTACAAAATTAAAAAGGCAAAGAGTACCATCAACAGAAAATATCTTATAACCATTAGCACAATCATGAATTATTTGTTTTGAGTCATTTTCCCCAAAAGTATTCAACATAAGTCTTATATCTCACAACGCATTTCAATGAATTGCAGTTTTTAGAATTTGGAAATTTTGTCAACAAAAAGAAATAATAAGCATAAATGAAAAAAAGAACTTCAAGGGGACAAACTCTGGACCTATGAATTGGTGATCCTTTGCTTTATAATGTTGCTGTTGAGCGATTTAAAATGCAAAGTATCAAAATGAAAGACGATTAACTTATCAAGGGAAATGACTCGAAATCATATTCAAAGATGAAAAACAGTTTTTAAATTGAAACCTTTTTCAGAATTTAAACTTGTGTTGTGGTACCCATGACCTAAAGTTTAAACGTTTAAAATAAGAAGGAACTGATTCCATATGTACATACTTTTAAGATATAAGTAAATATAATGAGTTATATAGTTTATATCTACTGTATATTTAACAATACAATTTGTATTTATTTTTGTTGCTATAGAATCTAATATAAGTGTCCAAGGTAACTTTCTGCTCACGCCTGTATGATATACCGTATATATCTCCAGTACATTGATAACTGTAAACAGATTATACCCAAAGCAGACATAACAGATCATTTAATTATCTATTCTAATACTTCAATTTGTTCAATCCTTCCAGGAAACAAATCTTTAAAACAAACGTCTACGTCATAGAACGTTTATAGCTTTAGTCATTCTTCATCTATATTTTACTTTGTTTCAAAGGTGGTTATCGCAATGCAGGTAAATTACTTTTAAACTGAAATAACCTTAGTTGGCAATTTTTTCTCTTTTTCTCAAAAGCTAACTATATTAGGATGTTTTCTAACTATAAAACTTTTCACAAACATCTGCTCCAGTTTTACACCAGCACAGTGTCAAAACTTAAATACAAGAAATACACCAGACTGGAATGATGTATTGGGTTTTATACTGTTGAACTTAGTCACATGTTCAATTCTCCACTGGAGTGTTTTGAGGGTGCTGAATATCACATAGTATTAACAAATGCTTTCACATGTGTTTGCGCAAAGAAATATTCCAACGTCAGTGTGCACATATCCTTCATATAGTGAATGATTCAAGGCTTTTTTATGAATGTATCATGTCTAGAAAATGTGTCCTGTACAACTCCAAGATGTTTGTCCCAAAGGTCAAATCAAAGGTCAACTCAACTTAATGCATGTCTGAGCACAAACATTTGAGAGACTGAACTTCTTTTCAAATTTTCATAGATGCATACATTTTTACTAACTAGTTGTTGACCTACATACAAATGTCTTGTTATAAGGTCAAGGTCACCATCATCGGTCAAAGGTCAAGGTATTTTGTTGCTTGTCCCAAAAGTATAGCTATAAGGCCTAAAGTTTTTTGTATGAGACTTAGTGTAACACTTGCAGCACTTGTACAGAAGGTCAAATCACTGGTTACTATTAGTTAAATAATTGAAACTTAAAGGTACAATACAGATAAACATATTTTAAAGGTTATAATTCAAAAGACATAAGAAGTAAAAAGAGAAAGTCTGTTCAGAGGAAGTTTTAAGTGTATTTATTTTTAAGAAAAATAGGATATATATTATCAAAATTTATTCTTTTTTGAAATGAAAAATAAATTCTCAATCAAATCAAGGTTGATAAGGGGAGATAACTTTGGAAATTTACATCATATGATAATATTCTGTCAACAATGACAAATTTGAATATGAGTGGGTTTGAGTTACACAAGTAATTCTCCATGTTTTCAGGACTTATCCATTTTGGAGTAGTTATGTAATTATTTTTCTCCCACAACCACTTTAGGTTTCCTCATCCCAGACTCCTTTGGACTTTTGGTTACCCACTAGTGGGTGACACACTGGGGGCTATTTCATTGGTCAATCTTCTAATTATGATGTCAAATAACAATGCTTTGTGACGTATGTATGACGTCACTGTGACGTACGTTCAGAAACAGGAATGATGCATTCCCAAGAGAAATGTTTGGTTTTCTAGATAAAATATCTGAACGTTGTAGGAGGAAAAGGTCCTCAAACTCGTGATGGTGGATCATCATGTTTATCAACTCTCGCTAGTTAATTTTCAAATTGCAAAAGAAACTTGGTAAACCTCAAGTTTTTATACAATTTGAAAGTTAACTAACTCAAGTTAGACAAATATGATAATCAACTACATGTATCACTCTTTGGGAACTTATTTAGATGTAATAGGCTGTATCACACACAGAGACTCACATATTATTGGAAACTTGTTATTTTAGCATTTTTCACAATTTCTCAATTTTGACATGATGTTGAATGTTATAAAATTGTATTTATGATTTAGTCAGTAAATAGGTTATTTTACTGAAAACCTTTGAAATTGGTCAGGTATATTAATTGATATGCATCAAGAACTTGACATGACCATAGTTTGGTAAACATAATTTGCTATAATTCATGTACATAAGACTAAGTGGAATCAGTAGTATTTGTATATCAGGTTTGTTATTTAAAGCTGACAGTGCAAGTTAAAAAGCTTTCAATTGAGATAAAAAAAATATCTCGTTTTAGGATCTTCCCCAGTGACTATCTATTTTGGCTATTATTTCTAAGGAAGTGCCGACATTTTAGTTCGTGCTTGCTTGGTAACCAGTATGGGTCTCACTGGGTTCAAAAAGCGTCAAAAGGAAGAGATAATCATTAGGGAAGATCTTGAAACCAAAAATAAAAAATAAAAAAATTGAAATCTATTTAGCTTGCACTGTCAGCTTTAAGCTTTGAACTATTTTCAGTTGACATTCACAGTGAATTTTTCTGCCAATCAAAGACAACAACTCCATGGACACCATGTTGAATATAACAGATTTTATATGGCATTCATATCACCTGTGAATGGCAACTAAGAGCAGTTCAATGCTTATAGTACAATTTTGGGAATATATTATTCGGATGAAATATGATAAGAGGATACCATATTTTAAGACTGAACCTGCATGTTTTTATTCATTGTGACAGCTATCTTCCAGGAAGTGATTGTGGTATCGAAAAATACTGCTGCAGACATACATATTTTAGCACTTTTTGTGCTTTAAATATTGCGCTATATTATCAATGCACTCGTTGAAGTTGATGTATGTTGTTCTCTATTGTATATTTTGTGGGTGCGCCAATTCATCAATGCGCTAACTTGTCAAAACGTGATATTACACTAAAATTTGAGTGTGGTAAAATAAGAACCTTTACAGTTTTATAGCATTACAATAATAACGTGGTGATGACAATTGGCACATGGTATTTCATCATTGATATAATTGCCAAATGAATTTTGTAGGGTATACTTTATTGACAAGCAATGGTAAATTTTGTTTGATCCATATTGAGATTACAGCGTTAACATTCCGATTGTTCTTTGTTGTAGGGGACCGAGTGATATTCGCGGAGAGTCCGTCAGCCCCTGGTATACCAGTGGTGTATCGGACCCCTGATGAAAGGTCTTCCAATCCAGACAGACTCAACCTAGACAGGTCTGTTTCCGTCCCGTAAAAAGTATACATAACACTGCTAACCCTGTATTAGGTGTTGAGGGTCCAGAGAGTCAGACAGTTTCCATCTCCACAAAATGTGTAATGTTTACAATCCATCTAGTCAGTCTTGAGGTCCATAATTCAACAATTTACATCCCCACATCTAATGTTCTGGATTTCAACTCTGTTAGAATTTCAAAAATTGAGGGGAAAATATGGAATACTGCGAAAGGATCTATCAGATGTAGCGTGATCCACTCATCCACACTACACAAAGAATGTATTAATGTTACAGTTATTTTCACAAATTTCTGGAAAAATCTTAAAACCCCTAGCAGTTTAATGTCCAAGTGTTCTATATCCAAACAAACCAAAATCACAAGTTACTTCCCTTTGATCATGAAATACATATAGTAAAATCTATGGACATAACATAACAGTATTTCTGATACAGGTCAGTAAGGCATAAAATTGACTGTTTTAGTTATAGATGTATTACACGTACATTATATCTGATACTAGAGGGAGAGGAGTAAAATTGAGTGTGTTTTATTTATAGAGATGAAGGGCGAGGAGTAAAATCATGTTTTAATTATAGACGGAAACTGACAGTATGTCCGATACTGGAGGGAGAGGAACAGCTTCGGCTGCTGAACTACCAACACAACATGATCAACAAGATCCAGCACCTCAGCTCCCTGAAGCGTCTCATCTTCCTCGACCTGTATGATAACCAGATTGAGGAGATTTCCGGCCTCAGTGCACTCAAGTCTTTACGGGTACTCATGTTGGGCAAGAACAAGTAAGTGGTCCCAGCATTACTTTAGGATTTAACGGACACCAAACATGTCCCTGGTAGAAATATCTATCTTATTAGATCATGTGGGGGAGAGAAAAAATATTCAGCAATGGAGATAATAGCTGTTGGAACGTTTTTGAGTCCATTGACGTTTTTTCAAGTATTTTGATTCAAGAATATTGTAGACTAGTTTTATGTATTTTAACCCAGTCACCCCTAAAGTCCCATTTGAACCTTACCATATCAAAGACTGGGTAAGTTCAGTTTAAATATGTAGGGGTGAATGAGATAAACGTAGATATAATCATGTGTCTAAATCTGTATTCTTAGAGATTTAGACTAGCATGTCTCCAATAGTAGTCCATCCAGAGTTTGATATGAAAAAATTTGAAAATGAGGCAATTGTGAAAAATTACTAGTTTTTAAAGAAATCCGACAGACCAGGGGGGAAATTGTTTTCTCTCCCAAAATGTCAAAGATCAGGGGAATATTGGGGTATAGCCAATTGCTTGGTTTATATGTATGCTGTAACATTTTTCATCTTATTTCAGAATTAAAAGAATAGAAAATTTAGAAACACTTTGTAAACTGGATGTGCTGGACTTACATGGTAATCAGGTAAGCATACTACCAGTGTTGTAGATATGTTTCTTTGTCATCAAATCCTAGGATGACGCAATTCTTCTCAATCCGTTTTAATGAATGTTAGTTTGATGAATGAAGAAACTTAAACAGGTATTTATCTGACAATCAAAAATAGCAAACAGGTGCACAGTGGTGTGTTGTGAGGACATAAAATGATGGAGAAACAGAAAAAGAAATGAATGACCCTTCAAAATAGAATTGCTATAATACCTAAACTATGCGTTGTATCAATATTAGTACACTTGCAAACCTTTCAAACAGTTGAATTAAATAAGTGTTTTTTCGAATTAAAAGGTAAATGATCTAAAGTCCAAAATATATTAGAAATATCTGGTCACGTCCCCCCCCCCTGCAAAAAAAAGTAAATGCTTCTGGTTCTGTCAACTGAAGAAGGTTTATCATGTATGTAGTGAGTTGTTTAGTTTTTATTGCTAACCTCTGACCTTTATTGCCGACCTGTGACCTTTTTTGCCGACCTGTGACCTTTATTGCTAAACTCTGACCTTTGTAGATTGCCATGATTGAGAATCTGAGCCATCTGTCAGAGCTTCGAGTGCTGAACCTCGCGGGAAACCAAATCAGCTACGTTGACAATCTGTCGGGTCTAGACTCTCTAGCGGAACTCAACCTCCGGCGCAACAGGATCAGAACTGTGGTAAGTTCCTAACATCTGATGAGTCCTTGTTAGTCCAGAGGCCTAAATTGTGTCTGAGAGTTCTGATTAGGTTAGAGAGCTGAGACTGTATGACTTAAATACAAGATGAGTGATACAGGCCTTTAGACCATGGGCCTCTTGTGTATTAGTCTCCTACTGGTACTAATTGAGACCATAAGTTTTCACTCCATTTACCAGTATATCAATGTGTGTGTGGTTTTATCCAGGGCAAAGTGATGTCTTGTGCCTTTTATATACAGAGTTACAGCCCTTTGTTTACCAATCGTCTGAGACACACCTCATATGCTTCGTCACCTATAGTTGCCAAATTTTGTATCTGAATACCACTTGGGATAGTGGAGTGTCACATGCTGAAAACAGGCCTTGCCCTCCGCATATATACAGAGTTATAGCCCCTTTTTCGTTTCTGATGCAAAAGTTTGTCCTAAAGTGGGGGAATTCTTGCAATGATTTGCCATGTTTATTTACCAAATGGTGAATAGATAAAGTTGATGACATTTTTGACAGGAACTGGTAAGGAATAGAAAGGAAAGAAATACATGGTATTGTAACAGTCAGAATCCTCAAATCAGACTGAATAACTTATATTCCTGTTTCCTCCATTCAGTATTACATCTGATAACAGATTCTGGTCTAAAAAAAGTAAAAAATTATTAAAAGAACTAAATGTTAAATCTTAATCACAATTTACACATGAGTCAAGCATGTCTCATTGTCTATGGTGTTTGAGGTTTAGTGGCCAAAAAATTGAAATGTACACCCACATAAATTAAACGCACGTTTTGATTGTGTGTTTCCAGGTTGATGTAGACACTCTTCCGAGCCTTCAGCGGTTGTTCCTCAGCTTCAATGACATCTCCAGGTAAGACCTCTAGACTTGGTTGATTAAGGTTCTTTTAGCTGTTACACAACAGAGTTTCTACCCATATGTAGAATGAATGTCTGCATTTTGTTGTAAAGAAACCAACTTGTGGTATGAACTTTGGTTTGTGCATGAATGTACAGTAGAATTACCTACAGTACTTTACCTACTAGGCAACTGGGAGACTGGCTCTTTATTTGGTACTATATTGTACCAACACCATAGGCCCCAGCCCTATTCCCTGCCCCCACAAAAGTTATAAAATATCACTTTGGTTATCATATTCCCATATATGTTTCATAGAATAAACCTAGAATTCCTTGTAATCATACAAAGAGTCCTCCGTCAAATCCTTATCCTGTTCACTACAAAAACTTGGGAAAGTAAGAATTTGAATAAAAAAATTGTCTCTATTCACTAGCAGCTCAGATCTGATTGGTCATATATACTTCACTAGCACTGAGCTCTGATTGGTCGCACATTTCCGTGTGATAATGTAATCATAGATGACAGGACTCGGACAAAACTTTGTTAGCATTTACTTTATACCTGGAAACTTTCGCTGCTGTTTAATTTTCGTCTTTTTTTTCGCCCTCCGTAATGAGGTCAAACTTGTCATTACAGCTAACATTAGTAAACAAACTAATAAACAAAGTAATGTGAAGGGCAAAACTAAACCTAGGCGAATACGGATTTTTCCGGTGAAGGGTGAAAGTTTGACTGGGCGAACATTTTCCGGTATACAGTATACTTCATATGAATACAAAGACACATGCTTATTGAGTTGGATTGTTATCTGCTAGTTTGTCAATTAAGTCTTACTCCCATAGGAATTCCTCTGAAAATTAACAGGTATCATGTATCTGATATAATTTACTTTTGATGGGTGTGGTGTGTTCAGCTTGTGGAGCTGTTTTATGATACGTACTCGGCAGGATCCTTTCTTTATCTCAGCGTTCTGGATACATGTGTGTCATTCACTTCAGCTCAAATGTCACAAACACTTGGTAATTATTTTTAAATGCAGTTTAAAGAAGATCCTATCACAGATATCAGTTACAGAGCTTTCTCTGTTACAGTCGAGAAATCGTAATCAGAACTCTCCGATCACTGCTCTGTTATTAGACCGATACATTCCTCCGACGACTGGTCTTACGTTACAAGTTTTATGTTTAACATGAGTGTACATTGAATTTAAACTTCAATTTCAACACCTGTAGGTACAGATTGTAGTTTGTACTTAAAGTTACAGGAAAATCATATATGTCATGTATGGAACGTAATGGAACTTAATCGGGCATTGTCCGACCGTTAAATTTCGACTCTAATTTGTACAGTGAATATGGACAACTAGGTCGCAGTTTATATATAATTGTAGGCGCAGATGTGTAATTCATTCATGCATTATGCTCTCAGACCGATGATTTGAATGGTTTTTCAACTCCTCTCGATTTGTTTTGCAAGAAGAATTCATAAATGAGCATATTATGTATCTGTGGGGTACACATTTGAACGATTTTGTCAGTATTTAGTATAATTGTTAGCATAAGCATTCCTTGTAGTATTCACAAATGTATAGTGAAACCTCATTTTACTGACAACTCTATAAGGGTACCCGTTTAAATAAATGAATTCATTCAGTGACAAAATATCCGGCCTACAAGTCATTGCCTCGTCCAGAAACTCATTCTCCTTGTATATATTGCTTTCATCATGTGGCTAGATATATTTTTGTAAAAATGCAATACAATTTATCATATCATCGGCTAATCCGTGGTTATAACAGACCTGTCATTATCAGACGCCTAATAGTACCAGTGTCAAAAACTGCTTGGGAAACTGCTTTTTTTCCAGACATGACTATAGTTTTTATAAATCATTTTTAAAAAGAAAACCGTACCTTGCGGGACTTTTATGAATTTCATAATTAACAAAATATTATCAACAACAGTGATCTGAGTGTAAACATTTTGCAGGGCTAGGCTGGGATTTGAACACTGGACTTCAGATTGTCATACAATCGCTCTAACCGAATAGAAATGTCCTGGCCCAAGTGGGCTACATGTCAGTTATATCCAAATGGAAATTAAGGGGAAGTTACTGTAAATTGTACGAAAAACCAGTGCAGTAGGACGGATAGATCCTTAAATTAGTCTTCTTCAAGCTTTGTGTTAGAGGGATACTCATATGAAGGAGTAGTTAACGGTACACTTGTCCTGTTGTAGAGCTATTTACTGGTACGCTACTGGGATATATCAATACCATTGTCATTTAGCAGGAAAATGCCAGGAAATCAATATCTATCATTGTTTAAACGGACCCTTGTATTCTGTGAAGTTTTTCGATTTCAGTGTTGAATATTAGTAGTGACCCTCTGTTCATGAAAATTGGAAGACAGAAAATACAGGGAATGTATTCTGTTCCAAAAAAATAAATTGATTTTGTTTTTGTTCGGAAGCTTAGAGTATTGTTATAAGGACATTGTACAAATAAAGACTTGTTAAGAATACAAACAAGAAATGTTAAAAGGACTTTGTTACTGATATAGACGTGTTAATTATTCAAACAAGTAGAAAATTACGACTGGAAATTGTTTGTTTCCTTTCTTGAGAATTCTTAATTAAGTACACTTACTACATTACTGTACAAGCTCTTAAAGTAGGGTCCAAGCAGTCTGTTTTGTATCTTCAACAAAGAAGAGTTCCAGTTTTTTCATCATTTTTCTGAATTTTAGTATGTTGCTGTTTTACTATAGCCTACAGTAATATCTGAAAGAAATATATTTATTGTAATAACCGTTTTGACCAGAACTTCTCCCCCACGGAGGGGCAGTGGTGGCCAAGTGGTTAAGGCTTCTGACATTCTGCTACCACTAACCCTCCACCACTGGGTCGCTAGTTCTTAGGCCTATGTGGGGCTGTCGCCAGGTACTGGCCACAGGTTGGGGTTTTTTCCCCTCCACCTCCAAAACCTGGCACCGCCTTAAATGATCATAGCTGTTAATAGAATGTAAAACCCAAACAAACCCAAACCCTCCCCCACAAGGGTTCCGATCCCTGAATCTCTTGATTGTAAAGCAAGGAGTGTATCCACTGTTTTGCCGGTCATGATATTTCTTATAATAATTTTCCAAAACATTACTAAGAATAATTTCAAAATGTTCTCACTCATTTAATTAACAGGGGATGGACTCTCTAAAATAGTCCTCAACCTAAAATTGGCATTGTAATGTGAATAAAGAAGAATAAAATGATTATAAAGTTTATATTCAAATTGTAAGGGGAGGATACTGTATGTAATTTTTTTTTTACATGTATTGGGATTCTCAACTATTTTACCTGCCGAGGGACCGGCAACCTTAAACATACATAGTGTACTACACCCTAAAGTTACACCAGGTAACAGCAATATCAAGCTAGCCATAAATAGCTTATCAACACATTAAGCCATTTATTTTTCATCTTGAAACGCAATTGCCAAAAATTTATCATGTTTTTTTTTTCTGAAGGTGATCGTTCTGAATAAAAGAATTAACTTACATGTTTAAGTTTTGAAAGGAATTGATAAAAAATATCAGTTATCTAAATTATCCTTTTGAATGGCATTAATGCATTCACCCTTAAAATTTCATAATGAACTATTCCAACCTTTGAATTGGAAGTGTTCAAATGTGTCTTCAGGGGTGAATGAGTTAAACTGCCCATTGAGTAAGATGAACTATTGTGCTCTAATGTTGTTCAAAGTAAATTCATATCGGGCGCAGCAAACTGATTGTAATGTAAATTGTGTAATTTTTTATTTGTGTGTTTTTAGTTAAAGTGCTTTTAAGTGATCGACCGATAGATTTATTATGTAGTCATCATTCATATAAAGAATGTTTTATTTTTTTATTTCCTAAAACAGTAAACAAAAGAGCCTATTGATTTTATGAATAATAAATCCATCAATTACTGAAATATATGCACTTTCGTGTGTAGCCATAAATAAAAAAGACTAATGCATGAGTTTCCTGATCAATCGAACATGCTATCTCTAGTCGAGATAAGAGGGAAAAAATAACAAGGTGTTTATACAGGGAGGACATGTTTTAAGCAAATTAGTTTGGAAAACAAAAGAGTTCTTTCATTCAGTGTAAAATAATAAAAATCTGTTTGTCATTGGTTAAAGTTGAGAAAATAGAAGAATTCTTTCATGAAGGATTAAAAATGATCAAAAATATTTTTATCATCTTTAAAAGTTCAAAATAAGTAAAACAAACTGTTCTTTTGATAAAGGGGTAAAAATCATTTTTAAATCTTTTTGTCGTGTTATAAAGTTATGCAAAAATCATAAAGATATTTTTATTATCTTTAAATGTTCAAAATAAATTGAGAAAACAAAATGGTCTTTCACAAAAAGGTAAAAATAATTATAAAAATATATTATTTTTTTGGTCATGTTATTAAGTTCTTCAAAGTCACTAATAATAAACAGACCGGGGTATTCTTTCGATTAAGGCTCGAGTCTTCGTAGCAGGAAGAGGATATTATGGGATGTATGTTTATTATTTCTATGTAAGCTAGTTATTACTGCATGTCTAATCGGCCACGTGTTTTAATCATGGTGTTGTTGTACGGTCAAATATTTATTTTTCTGACTTGTTCACAATGTATATTGAATTTTCTGAATTGACTTTTATTCAAGTGTATGTTTATACACATTGCCCCATAGGGTTATATACTCTTAAAGATTACTAGTAAATAATTTCAAAGGTAATTGTTATGACTAAGATAGAATTACATGTAAAGAAAAGGTAACTTTTTCTGTTAAGGTACATAGGTAAACCGCTGTAGTCTTTTTTTAATAAGTATTATATGTATATAGGCTGTGAAAGGGTCTAACAATATCTGTGTATAACGTGTAGGTATATTTATATAAGGGTAGTAGGGTGGATATGTTCGTGTCTATGTATACGTACCTGCTGTATACTTCTGTCTGTGTGAACAGAGATAGTGTTACAAATTATGTGATCGCATCAAATTGATCCATGATTACCATCAGATGTAAAACACACTGGAGACTAGGACACACATTAAACAAGCACGCCTATGACTAAGATGTTTGGAGTAGCTCGCAGGATTTCGAAAAAATCTATACTCTAAGAAGTTTGTAATCAATGAATTTGGATTTGCCGAGAAGTGTTGTATTGTGGATTATAACGTGTAAAATCAATGTTTAGAAAAGGGATTATCAGTGACAGAATGTACTGGTGAATGTAAAACATCTTGCTCACCATGATGGAACTTCTGTAGTTGAGATCAAATGAAGGAATTCCATGGTACCAAGCAAAAAATGGTTTTCTCGCCATGGAGCTTTCTTTTAAATTGCTGAGACTTCATCGACGCTACTGAGCGAAATAATTACATTGATTCACCCTACCATGTACTGTTGGAGATTTATACAGATCCAACATTTATGTGAGTTTGTGACTCTTTAGACTAACCAATATGTTCCGAAATCGGTCTGGACTCCATTTGTCCAGGTCTTCCTCGAAGGTGTGGTCAGCTCGGACCATGCAATCGACGGTCAGCAGGCAGAAAAAAGTAGTTCCATGTGCAAGGTAAGATTTGATTGGCTGACATTGAAAGATTGACCGCTGTTCAATGTGATGAGTGATTATAGCTAGGTCTCATTGTCCGACTTCAACAGATTAAATACAGTGTTATGTAATTAGTGATCAATTCAGTTGTCACACTTTGACAGATTAAATGCTAAATTATGTAATGACGGAGAATGGGTCGTCATACCAAAGTCCCTAATGACATTCTGTTGTAGCTGTAAAACGGTTACGTAATAAATCAGAGAACTAAATACCTTTAATCTGTAACGTTAACGTAAAAGTACTTAAATATATAGATAAATGATACTTAAGTACACTTTTCTTAAAAATATTTAGCTCACCTGGACCTGTGTGGCACTCGCAGACTGCCATCAACCGATCTGGCTTCAACTTTTTCAAATAAAACACTCAAAATGTATCACCCAAATTTATAATGTACCATTTATTACTGGGTGGTTATTTGAATTCAGATATGTTGAATTGAGAAGGCTGAATAAAAATGTCTTCTACTCACATTCTCTAGAAAATTCAGATTTGAAAGTTCATTATCAGCATTAACTGAATTTAGATTTGTTAAATTGTTCAGACTGACTAAAAAATATCTTCTATTTCTATTCTGTAGAAAAGTCAGATTTGAAAGTTCCTAATTAGCATTCTGTGTTGGTATCCAGATATCATTATGATTGAAGGGATTTACATTTACATTTGATAATGCATTAGTTGGAACAATAACAATGTATATTGACATTTGCTCTGCATCCTTCCATTGCAATGCATTGAGAAGGCAAACGCTGTTGTGAGACTATAACAACATTTTTAGGTCACCTGAAACAAAGTCTCAAGTGACCTATTGCGATCGCCTTTTGTCCGTCGTCGTCCGTCGTCCGTCGTGCGTCCGTAAACAATTTACATTTTCGACTTCTTCTCCAAAACCCCTGAACCAATTTCAATGAAATTTTGCAGGGACCTTCCATGGACAAAGGTCAACAAAA
>NW_018406117.1:45582-156928 GCF_002113885.1 Mizuhopecten yessoensis
AGCCCTACCCCCAAGGGCTGTAGGGTGGGGCTCAAAGGAGTCAGTGTGCTAAAATTTCTTCATTTTCCTTGTTAAGAATCAGAGGTGCTAGTTTCAAATCCTTTTTAGTCTGAAATCTGTATGCTAGATATTGAGTAAGGTGGTTTTATTGTTTTTTGTCACTTTGAATAATATTTCTGTTCATGTTAAAAACAAAATCAACTCTCTGTATAAATATATCAGGTGACCGTTAAGGCCCATGGGCCTCTTGTCTCTTTTGTGATGTCATCATTGTCAAGACTTAATTTGCTGTTCAAAAAACTTCTTCACTGTACCAGTATATTGTTGACTGTCATACTCGGGAACAAGAGGATGCTTGCTTCATATTCTTTAGTTAATAGCATTTAAGGTCACCGGATCTAATGTAAGGGTACTGTTACTATAAATAGACATACTGCAATTTTTGCCCAAAAGTACTTGGACTAATCACATTAACCCTTTCATCACTGCAAACCATTATGGACTTATCCAGGTCAAAGCATGGTAGAGTCTACTGAAGTTACAGAGGGGTGAAAAGGTTAAGGTTCTTTGTTGTACGGAGCAGGATGCACTAAAATGTCCCCGTCAAGCTAGGTGCATAACTGTTCAGGCCCATAGGCCTCTTGTTTGAATTGAAAAAATAACCCTTTAGTAGCAAGAATGTTTGAATAATATCTATATATACCTGTCTGTGAATGATTTACCATTAACAATGAAGCTGATGAGAGATTTAGCAAATTGAGTTCAAGTGCATAATATTCAGGTAGGCTGATGGGCCTGGATAGGATGTGACAACTTACAAGCTACATAATTGTATTACAGATATATCCGTATTTATTATGTATAAAAGTGTCAAACATCAAATTTAAATTACGTGTTTTAAAAATAATCTGTTACTGTTATCTTGTTTTTGGGTCAATGTAATGGGGGGAGGGGGCCAAATCTCCTAGGGGGTTCCAAGCGGGTAAAAATTGGGGAGTTTACATGATTTTAAAGAAAATTTAAAGGCAACAGGGTTTTTAAGAAGCCCAGAAACCCCTCTGTATCCTGACAATGTAATAAAAACTTGTAATTTAACGGTATTAGATGTTTGAAGAAGGTCGAATCGGTGTCAGAAGATCAGATCGGTTGTTTGGGTGTAAATAGTGGGAGGGGTAGGGTGGACTACATTAAAGGAACCTAATGATAGCTATCTGTTAGTGATAGGCCTATACAAACACTGGCGTATTACACCCCAAGACGGAGGCCGTGAACAATATTGATTACTCTACATTGATGACAAGTTATATCCAATTTTGTCAGGTCGGAACAGTGATTTAAATTTTAAAGCACACCTGGTCCAAAGTAACTTGATATATGTATCACACATAAACTATACAGAATGTTTGTATACCAAAAATAAGTCTACTTATTTATAAATAATCTTGGATTTATCAAAAATAGGATATATACTATAAGTAAATAATTCATACAATATGAGGTAGAAATGTTTATTTTGTTTGTGTATGGAATCATTATATATAGAGATATAAATAAAAATATTTTTGTGAATAAAAATATTCCAATTTTAAAAGGGTAAGAATAACATATTGTCCTCGTTAAGGTTTAATTTTACATATAATTTACTGATACTGCACTACAGTGTTCTAGTATTGTTTATACTGAAATGTTGAAGGTTACTTAACCTTGTTTCTGAAATTGTCATATTTGATAAAGTTTTATACCGTCTTTCATCTCTGTGACCCCCTAGTGTATGATTCCTCTGTGACCCCCTAGTGTATGATTCCTCTGTGACCCCCTAGTGTATAATTTCTCTGTGACCCCCTAGTGTATGATTTCTCTGTGACCCCCTAGTGTATGATTTTTCTGTGACCCCCTAATGTATGATTCTTCTGTGACCCCCTAGTGTATGATTCCTCTGTGACCCCCTAGTGTATGATTTTTCTGTGACCCCCTAATGTATGATTCCTCTGTGACCCCTTAGTTTATGATTTCTCTGTGACCCCGAGTGTATGATTTCTCTGTGACCCCCTAGTGTATGATTTCTCAGTGGCACCCTAGTGTATGATTCCTCTGTGACCCCTCTAGTGTATGATTTCTCTGTGACCCCTAGTGTATGATTTCTCAGTGGCCCCCTAGTGTATGATTCTTCTGTGACCCCCTAGTGTATGATTTCTCTGTGATTCCCTAGTGTATGATTTCTCAGTGACCCCCTAGTGTATGCTTTCTCTGTGACCCCCTAGTGTATGCGTTCTCTGTGACTCCCTAGTGTATGATTTCTCTGTGACCCCCTAGTGTATGCTTTCTCTGTGACTCCCTAGTGTATGATTTCTCAGTGACCCCTTAGTTTATGATTCCTCTGTGACCCCCTAGTGTATGATTCCTCTGTGACCCCTTAGTTTATGATTCCTCTGAGACCCCCTAGTGTATGGTTTCTCAGTGACCCCTTAGTGTATGATTTCTCTGTGCCTCCCTAGTGTATGAGTGCTCTGTGACCCCCTAGTATATGCTTTCTCTGTGCCCCCCTAGTGTATTCTTTCTCTGTGACCCCTAGTGTATGCTTTCTCTGTGACCCCCTAGTGTATGGTTTCTCAGTGACCCCCTAGTGTATGATTTCTCTGTGACCCCCTAGTGTATGCTTTCTCTGTGACTCCCTAGTGTATGATTTCTCTGTGACCCCCTAGTGTATGATTATTCTGTGACCCCCTAGTGTATGCTTTCTCTGTGACCCCCTAGTGTATGATTCCTCTGTGACCCCCTAGTGTATGATTTCTCTGTGACCCCCTAGTGTATGATTTCTCTGTGACCCCCTAGTGTATGATTTCTCTGTGACCCCCTAGTGTATGATTTCTCTGTGACCCCCTAGTGTATGATTTCTCTGTGACCCCCTAGTGTATGATTTCTCTGTGACCCCCTAGTGTATGATTTCTCTGTGACCCCCTAGTGTATGATTTCTCTGTGACCCCCTAGTGTATGATTTCTCTGTGACCCCCTAGTGTATGATTTCTCTGTGACCCCCTAGTGTATGATTTCTCTGTGACCCCCTAGTGTATGATTTCTCTGTGACCCCCTAGTGTATGATTTCTCTGTGACCCCCTAGTGTATGATTTCTCTGTGACCCCCTAGTGTATGATTTCTCTGTGACCCCCTAGTGTATGATTTCTCTGTGACCCCCTAGTGTATGATTTCTCTGTGACCCCCTAGTGTATGATTTCTCTGTGACCCCCTAGTGTATGATTTCTCTGTGACCCCCTAGTGTATGATTTCTCTGTGACCCCCTAGTGTATGATTTCTCTGTGACCCCCTAGTGTATGATTTCTCTGTGACCCCCTAGTGTATGATTTCTCTGTGACCCCCTAGTGTATGATTTCTCTGTGACCCCCTAGTGTATGATTTCTCTGTGACCCCCTAGTGTATGATTTCTCTGTGACCCCCTAGTGTATGATTTCTCTGTGACCCCCTAGTGTATGATTTCTCTGTGACCCCCTAGTGTATGATTTCTCTGTGACCCCCTAGTGTATGATTTCTCTGTGACCCCCTAGTGTATGATTTCTCTGTGACCCCCTAGTGTATGATTTCTCTGTGACCCCCTAGTGTATGATTTCTCTGTGACCCCCTAGTGTATGATTTCTCTGTGACCCCCTAGTGTATGATTTCTCTGTGGCCCCCTAGTGTATGATTTTGTGTTGCGTTTTTTCTGTCACACCCTCAAGGTTAAGGGGAAGATTATATTAACCACTGAACTGTAGTTTTACTTGCTGTTCAGCTACTGTATTTAATGTATTCCATGTTTCTGGTTCATAATGAATTCACAAAGTGAAGTTACTGTTAAAAAATCTATACAAAGAACAGGTAGTATTCATTCAAAGTCTTAACAAACACTTTCTTATTTAAACTTCAAAGAACCCACTGTTTCATTTCTTAACACACAAAATACATAAAGTCACTTGTGATTTTGAAACAAGTGTCTGTTTATGAAGACGTGGATTTGAAATGTTGCTGTTTTTGTTATAAGAAAATGTTTATAATTGGAAACACAGAGGATATTTGTGATATTAGCATTGCTTTAGGATACACAGAAGATATTTGTGATATAAGCATTGCTTTAGGATACACAGAGGATGTTTGTGATATTAGCATTGCTTTAGGATACACAGAGGATGTTTGTGATATTAGCATTGCTTTAGGATACACAGAGGATGTTTGTGATATTACCATTGCATTAGGATACACAGAAGATATTTGTGATATTAGCATTGCTTTAGGATACACAGAGAATATTTGTGATATTAGCGTTGCTTTAGGAAGAGAGTCCCACCAATTTATCAACTGTATATAGGCCTTAAAAAAAAAGGGATTTTACTGTTAAATTTGTGTTATTTTCTCTTTATTCATACAAAGGTAATTGTAGGTTGCTGGCCTTAATAGGAATCATTTTGATATAATTTCCAGTAACTTGAAAATAATCATTACATTACAAGTATGATGACTAGTAGCTGTACAATGGGTAAGCTTCCTGCTTTATATTAACAGTCAAGGAGGTTTGCGGATCAAATTCCTGAAAAAAAAGTGAAAAAAGGGTATTGTAGTAGATATCTCTTTTGTATAGTACTCTTTGCTATAGTTAATGATGTCATACAATTTGGAACTCTTCTTTGTTGGAGATCCTTCAGAGCAGTGGTCATCTCTACCTTAAATGTAATTTGGTTAAGTAATTTCATAATCTTGTTTTGAGAAACTGTTTATGAGTGGCCATCTATTAATACTGCTATCTTAATTAATAATCTAAACTTCATAAGCTTAGAAAGAATTTCTGTATCAGATTACAAGGTTTGTATGTTTTAAAAAACAATTTGTGGTCCGTTAACTTTTATATTCCACATCTCAATAAGTGATATATTAATCAATTTTTTCATCTGGACCAAATTTGATTTTAACACCGCCTCAATTCAGTTAGACCGACACACACTTGAAACTTTCACATGGACGGATATAGAATCACATTCCAGTTGACACATAGACTTTTGTTGCATCAAAGAAACGCTTTTGACACTTCTGACATTTCATTCAGATGGTATAGGGCTTGCTTGTACGTAAGTTTTAGATTTGAAACCCGTAATGCAATGTTAACTGAAGCATCGCTTGTAAAGCTCTTAACCAATGGTGTTTGAGCAGTATAGGGGATTCGAAAACCGACGTATGTACTACCCATGTTTACATATATAAAGTTATGGTTCACGTCAATACTAATGTCATTTATAAAATCAAATTTGTTCAATCTGTGATTTTATACACAATTAAGCAGCAAAAGTACATGATGCCTTTAATCTTTTAACCCTTCCACCACTGTAGATCATAATGGACTCATCCATATCAATGCATAGTAGAGTCTACTAACGTTACGTAGGGGTGAAAGGGTTAATAATGTTTAAGCTGTGGGACTCCAGGTAATACATGACTCCGTCTTGTAAAAATGTTTGTAATGCTGTGGGAATCCTATTAAGAAATTAAGTTATCTACTTTGACTTTGTACTCTAGCCTGAATTTCTCTTTCAAATGTCTATATATATTTAATCCTAAATTGATTTGATATTAAAATGATTGCCAAGATTGAGCAAACAGATCGCATGTGGTGTAGATTTCAACCTTGACTGAATAACTAATTAAATCTGTCTGGGTCTGGGATGTAGAACCGTTATGTTTCTAGTCATAGTGAACCGTTCTAATGCAGATATATAAGAGTGTGTTACTCAAAAAAACTTTAAATGGATTCTCAATTAGAATGCTAATTTTCAAGATTAAATTTTATGTTTGTATACTATTCATTTTAATATAAGATGGCATTCGCTAATGAAGCTATCATTAAACAATTAAGTCCCAGATTAGTGAATTACTACTGTAGTGGCAGACAAATCCTGGTGTGTGATTTAACAAACTGAGTCCTTTATATAAAAATGTTTCCTTCTTTCCTGATTTATAGATACCTGATACATGTCTATTTCATCTATTCAGGGAATGTGTAGCTATTTATCAGAAATGTGAAGCATGAATAAAAAATATGGAAACTATTTATATATATCATCTTTTGAAAAATAATAGCATTGTTAAACTTTTTTTTTTGAAAATGACAAATAAAATTTGATTTGAAAGAAGTCAATATCAATGTTAGGTCAAATGAAATATGTGCTGCCAACCGTTCGGTAGAATCAAGTTAAGAAAACTTCCTGTTGAGACATACTAGTAGCTTTAACTTTGACTTATGTTATTCATCAATCATTTATGAAGTGAATGAAAAGTACACATTTCCTAACTGTTTCTTTTATCTTTTTTAAAAACAACCATTTTTGCAGTATTAATGAATATTTAAAACAGTATCATTATTGAAATAACAAGGAACTTGTATGTATATAAAATGTTTGAACCACACAAGGGAGATAACTCTGTCAGACTTACAGGTCCTATGGTACCCTCTTAGCAATAGTAGACAACTAATATGTAATAACAGGAAAAATATCAGCAATATGTTAAGATGCTGATGTCGCACTGGGAGAACCTTTGTACAGCTGGGGAGACTGGAGAATATTAGAGAATTTTTGTAAAATTTTGCTAGAGCAAGATGTTATACTTCAAAAAAATGTTTTCATTATTTTAGAAGCATCTCTTAATTGCAACATGAAGTGTTTTGTGATATAATTGGTTTTAATGTAAATGCACTTTGTTTGATAATTAAAAATCAGAAATTAAGTTCAACTATTATATATTAACAGATGTAATTGACACATTAATTTCTTTCAAACTTTCAAACATATTAAAGATTAAAATACAGGAAAGGATTAAAAAATTAAACTTACCATGTCAGTACAAAGAAAAATATAAAAATCTCTATATAATGTAAGGCCAGCCGTTTGCCATTTTTCATATACTGCCAGTTTAGTTCAAGTTCCTCTTTCCCTGTTTACTTAACGATTTAGCGGAGGCCAAGTGGTTAAGTTGTCTGACATTCTGTTACCACCAGCCATCCACTACTGGATCGCAGGTACTGGCCATAGGTCGGTGGTTTATGTCAGGGAACACTGGCTTCCCTCCACCCCCAAAACCTGGCACGTCCTTAAATGACCATAGCTGTTAATAGGACGTAACACACAAACAAACCAAACCAAAGTTAAGGATTCCTTCATATGTGTCCCTCCATACATAGCACCAGACATGTTTCAATTACCTTTTTCCTAAACAACCTTCATTTTGTTTCCCTTGATATTACACTAAAACCCTTTATAAAGTTAAAATTTCACTGAAAAACTAATGGCATTGTAAAGGGGTCTGATATAATTGGATTATACTTTTTAATTTATACTTATAAAGCTGTGGTATTTTATGATAATAATAGTGGCTTTATGAGGATGATATCCTTGGGGAGTCATTGAATCTAAGGCCACCTTCACTAAACCCCTTTATAATGCCAAAATTTCATTTGACAACTAATGACATTATAGAGAGGTTTTAATATAAGTACATTATATTATAAATCTATACTTATAAAGCTTATTGGTGTTTTATGATAATAATGACTTTATGAGGGTGATATCCTTGAAGAATCAGTGACTCTAAGACCAGTAATTATACCGACATTATACCCCTGAGGAATACTTCCCTATGATCGGCAATTGTACCTATATATCTCGTATTGAACTGAATGTCATCGTCTAACCGAGGTAGCGATATTTGATATGACAGACATATATGAGGGTCTTAAACACGCAGAGAATATAACATACACACCACCTGTCTCGCAGGCCAGAAGTTTGTTTGACCTGAAATTCTGTCATTTAAATATTTTCGTATTGTTTAAAAGTCAGATCTTTAGATTTGGTGGTGACCTTTTATTAATTAATTCGTGATCAATGATAAGTTCTGATACACGAGGCCATTGTTTGTTTAACCTTGATGGTTACATCCTTCTGTAGGTTACATGTAAGTCTGGCTGTGTGTGCAGAAGATCTATGTATATATTTCAAATATAAACAACCAGTACAACGATTGCTAATCATGAAGTCGACTTCACCTACATGTTTGCCAAAATAGCTTGATATAGTATTTGTGATCTTGTATTTTTGTGGTAAATAGCTTGATATAGTATCTGTGATCTTGTATTTTTGTGGTAAATAGCTTGATATAGTATTTGTGATCGTGTATTTTTGTGGTAAATAGCTTGATATAGTATTTGTGGTCTTGCAATATTTGTGATCTTGTATTTTTGTGGTAAATAGCTAGATATAGTATTTGTGATCTTGTATTTTTGTTGTAAATAGCTAGATATAGTATTTGTGATCTTGTATTTTTGTTGTAAATAGCTAGATATAGTATTTGTGATCTTGTATTTTTGTTGTAAATAGCTAGATATAGTATTTGTGATCTTGTATTTTTGTTGTAAATAGCTAGATATAGTATTTGTGATCTTGTATTTTTGTTGTAAATAGCTAGATATAGTATTTGTGATCTTGTATTTTTGTGGTAAATAGCTTGATATAGTATCTGTGATCTTGTATTTTTGTGGTAAATAGCTTGATATAGTATCTGTGATCTTGTATTTTTGTGGTAAATAGCTTGATATAGTATTTGTGATCGTGTATTTTTGTGGTAAATAGCTTGATATAGTATTTGTGATCGTGTATTTTTGTGGTAAATAGCTTGATATAGTATTTGTGATCTTGTATTTTTGTGGTAAATAGCTTGATATAGTATTTGTGATCGTGTATTTTTGTGGTAAATAGCTTGATATAGTATTTGTGATCTTGTATTTTTGTGGTAAATAGCTCGATATAGTATTTGTGATCTTGTATTTTTGTGGTAAATAGCTCTACAGTTATAACTGATACGACACTAAATAAATCTTCTTGCATCTTGTATCTTCACTGTTATTTCACTGTATGCCCTACTTCGAAGCACACTTGGTTCTTAAATTAAATGCACTTCCAAGCATCTGAAATATCAGGATTTAAAATGAATGATGATAGGTTTTTAGGTCACCTGGTCCGAAGGACCATGATGAGCTTATGCCATACCGCAGCATCTGTCGTCCATCCGTCAACTTTTCCTTTAAAACGCTACTTGGCCGTTTAGGACAAGTAGATTTTGACCAAATTTGGTCAGAATTTAAGCATCCTTGGGGGAAGGGGAACAAATTTTGTATAAATGGTGGGTCTGACCCCCCTGGGGGCTGAGGGGCTCGGCCCAATGGGGGAAATATACTAAATTCTTTAAAACCCTTTTTCTTCTGTAGGAATGAAAGGATTTGTTCCATATTTGGTCAGAAGCATTCTTGGAGAAGGGGACCAAATTTTGTATAAATGGTGGGTCTGGCCCCCCTGGGGGCTGAGGGACAGGACCCAATGGGGGAAATAGAGGTAACACATTTATAATCCTTCTTCTACCATAGGGATTAAGGGATTTTATCCTTATTTAGTCTGGATCATCCTTGGGCCAAGGGGACTCAATTTTGTATAAACGGTGGGTATGACCCCTTAGGGGCATAGGGGTGGGGCTCTGTTTGAAGTTTGTTCTCGCTATATCTCAAGTACTGGATGGATCTTTCTGAAATTTCATATGTACTTACAGCACCTACCATGGAGTGCTTTATCTTTACTTCATACCAATCATTTTAAACATATTCAGGTGAGCGATGTAGGCCCTCTGGGCCTCTTGTTATCTTAATCCAGGTAATTTTGCAATTTTCAAAAGACCTAAGATTACCGAAAAACACAATATATACTTAATATAATGTAGAATACACAAACTCAATATCCAACCATCGTGAGTTTTCTACAGGAGAATCTACCAGTACATTCTATCAGTTTTGTACAGGAGAATCTACCAGTACATTCTATCAGTTTTGATATAAGCAGTAACAAATGCATGATTCCATTTTCTAATTGAGAAGACATTTCTACAAGTCATGACGACACAGTGTAACGCCATTTTAATCATGGGGGCCGAGGTGGCCAAGTGGTCAATGCGTCTGACATTCTGTTACCACTAGCCCTCCACCACTGGGTCGCGAGTTAGAGGCCTATGTGGGGCAGTCACCGGGTACTGGCCACAGGTCGGTGTTTTTTCTCTAGGAACTCTGGCTTTCCACCACCACCAAAACCTGGCACGTCCTTAAATTACAGTAGCTGTTAATAGGACGTAAAACACAAACAAACCAAACCAATTTTAATGGTGATGTTGCAATTAAAACATTGTGAAGCCATTTTTCAATCAATGAAAACACTTCGAGCTTTCATACCAGAAAACATATGTATTGTTAGACCTAAGTGGCTGCTGTTTCTATCGGTTGAGAGTGGTGACACAAATACTGTACAGCTGGTCATATTTGTGGGGGATTTAGTTTCACTGTATTCGCAGTTACCGAAGATAGTGCAGAATTAAATAGGCAGCAAATATTAAAACCTTGGATTATAATATCGGTGAATATGTATTTATATATATATCTGGCCATGTTACGGGTAATTTAATCCCTGGTGATCTAATTTTAATCGGGACAACCGCAAAACTATTAGCCGTGCGAATTCAAGCAACTATATGCAAGACATGGTGAAAGAGAGTCGCTGGTGTATTGGGATAAAGATTACAGTTATTAATCATTGTTACTACTGAGAATATAGTGTATGTGTTGTCAAATCTCTCCACAAGGTCACCGGGTACGATACAGATAAATTGTTATTGGGAAGAATTTTATTGTAGTCCTTTATAATGACTATATAATGGTTCAATCTGACAGAAAAGTTCCAGATACCTGATCTTTTACCGTTTAATCTTACTTTTCATACAGATCAGCTGTAAATTACCGTCTGGTATTGTCCCTTCCTAGGATTAAATGACGCTGTAAATAAAAAAACTGCAAAACCCTTTAATCGTGAGCAAACACCGGGAATCATTACCAAATCAGTCTTTAATCTATACGTCTAGATGGTGTCAAAGTGAACAGAAATTGAAAGACTAGTTTTAAACATCAACCCTATAGGTTGTGTTTAGATACTTGCATTACTCTGTATCCTATTTCAGGATATCAAATGTTTTTTTGTAGACAGTTGCTCAACAGCAGTCTCCATCAATCTCATAATAAACAGGACCCTTAAATATATTTTTTTTATGTATGGAGACTTGAGTTTTATAGTGCATGGATCATAGCAGATTTAAAAAGACTTGACAGAATTATTTCTGAATGTAGTTCTTGAATTTTTTAAATTTTATTTTATATATAAATCACATTAGACTATAAAGGATGTATACATATCATCGACGGTGCCGTACAACAGCACTGCCGTGTAAATAATCGCATACGCAGTGGGCCACAGTCAATAGGGAGGACTTTATAAATGTCTCTGTACTATAGCTCATATCCCAGATACAGTTTAATGCCCTCAATAGCTTTATTATATACCAGCAAAAAACCTTCTCAACATTCAAGTGCAGGATTTATTGAAGATGATCATTCAATTAGGATTAACTCAGAGAGTATATGTGACGTGGGTTAGAGACTATTGCAGGCCCAGGTGAAGAAGGGATACCAGGAACGTGGACCTGGGATTATTTATAACTCGTAAAATATTTCCTGTCGTATTTGATTACATGGATTATTCGTAGATTGCTATTGTTTTATTCTGACAATGGAAGCCAGGTTGTATATAACCTGTAAGAAATTAGTCTACGTTAACAAGTTTTTAATGAGATATTTTTGAAGAATTTTTGATAGCTCTTCAGATGCGAGTGTGTCTTCACTTTTAGTTTTATATCTTAGTGGATTAAGGGACACACTGTGTGTCTTAGATATTTGTTTCTTGTGGAAGACTATTTTGGAGATAAATTGACCATGAAGGTGTGCAAAGAATAAAATTATGGTCTATGATCGGACGTCCATGACATCAAAATGTCAACTTTTGATGACAAATTATTCACAATTTAGAAAAGGAAGAGAATTTGTGTAACATGGTTTAAAAATCCCCTTTGAATGATTTCTTACTTCAAGAAGGACCACTGGTTTTACTGAAAACTCCTCAAGGATAAAGATTTTGTATGAGTGAGTTTTAATTGACCACATTAGGATAGCAATTCTGGAGGAGGAATTTTTAACTCATCAAGGATAACATTCTGTACAGGGAGTTTTAATTCCCAGGAATACCTTACATGGCGGCCTTTAAACTCTGTTTGAATTACCTGATGGACTGTCAGCATTGCATTGGAATCGCTGTGTTACCAGGCTGTAAAGCTTTTGTCTTACCCAGACTTCTTTGTTTACATTGTGGGGTAAATTAACTTATTGGAGATGTGTTTACCAGGTTTTCTCCAATAATGCTGACAAATATTTGCTGGACACAGAATTTCCGTGGACAAAATTGACGGATACAGCGGTCAACCATTCATTTATGACCCAGACTAAACATGATGGGTATATATATATAGATGCATTTCTTTGTGATGAAGTCTTCTATTGTCTATTAGAAAATTATCGGAAAACAATTTCGCAATTTCGCTGCTGTGATGATCTCACAAAGGTGTTTGAGAATAGTTAGCTTCATAGTGTTTTGTGAAATTTCAGGAAAAGATGTAATTAATTCTGTGAAAACTGGAACATTAATCTATAAATTGAGCCAGCATGGATTTAAATGAATTGCTATCTTTGCAAATTTTTCATCGGTTTAATCATTAGGTTTATTATGGCATAAAGAGGGTTCAAAGGCTGACTAGGCTGAATTTCTCATTCATTGGCTTTTCCGATTACTTAACTAATGACATTTTAAAGTGCCACTAATGCAGGCGGCCATTAGAAGGTTATTGATCATGATCACACGTCTGTTTGAAATGGATAGGGTACTGCAATAGGTGATCAATGATAAAAGGATTTAGATGCTTCAATACCAGGATATAAATTAAAAATGTAGGAATATTATGGATGTCAACTTTAACTATCCACAATTTGTGTTCACGAAATGAACATGCCCTGTGTTCAGCTTTCTATGCCAACGTTGACATTAAGCAAACATGGATTCTAGACATATGCCCAGTGGATTGGGAAAAAACAAGAAATATTTCCAACTCAAATTTCATCGTATTGCAGACATGTAAGTATTCTAACAATCATCGATATTTCTGTTTTACAGTTTCTTAATAGACCTACCAACTCGCCATCTTGTTATGAAAGTGTAACACAAGGAACTATTACACAGGACCGTTTCCTCTCTGAAAGTGTTTTTGTCTTTCTGTCACACTGTTGGGAGTAATCGCAGGGACCAATCATGTTGTGATGTGTCAAATTAGAATTTTTGCAAAAACTTGAAAAGTTTCATATTGACAATGTCCGGCAGAAATGGTTTCATTAGAAAACAGCACCTTGTTCCTGTAAAAATGCTGTTCCACTATTTAGTCAAACAGATTGTAAGCTCACCTGGTATGAAGGACCAAGGTGAGCTTAATTATGCCATACCGTGGCGTCCGTCGTCTGTCGTCCGTCAACAATTTCATTCAACTGATTGGGCTGACCCCCCCGGGGGCTGAGGGGTGGGGCAAAAAGGGGGCAATTTTTGGCTATATTGCTTTAAGCGACTTCTCCACTGGAACTAAGAGATGGATATCAAGCATATTTGATTGGAAGCATCCTTGGTGGTGGGGATTCAAAATTGTGCAAATGGTGGGGCTGACCCCCCAGGGGGCTGAGGGGCGGGGCAAAAAGGGGGCAATTTGGCTATATTACTTTAAGCGACTTCTCCTTTGGAACTAAGAGATGGATATCAACCATATTTGCCTGGAAGCATCCCAAGGTGGTGGGGATTCAAAATTGTACAAAAGGTTGGGCTGACCCCCCAGGGAGCTGAGGGCGGAGCCTAAAGGGGGCATTTTGGCTATATTGCTATAAACGACTTCTTCTGTAGAACTATGCCATGGATATCGATCATATTTGGTCGGAAGCATTCATTGGAGGCAGGGATTCAAAATTGTACAAATGGTTGGGCTGATCCCCTGGGCTAAGGGGTGGGGCCAAACAAAGTTTATTACTTGGAAATGGTTGAGATCCCCACCATATAACCATATATACAATTGCTGTGTATAAAGAGAAGAATGCACATTTGCTTCCAGGATGTCCCTAGGGTCTGGCCCCACCCTTGGAGACATATTCCCTGGGCCATAACTTCAAAATGGTTAAGATCCCCACCCCAAAACTATATATACAAATGCTGGGCATAAAGAGACGAATGCAGTCATGATATTATAATTGACCCCAGGGTCTGCCCAACCCTTGCAGACTTAACCCATGGGTCATAACTTTGAAACGGTTTAGACCCCCACCCCAAAACTATATATACAAATGCTTGGCAAAAAGAGACAAATGCAGTCATGATATTAGAATAGATCCTGGGGTCTGGCCACAACCCTAGGGACCTAGTTTCTGAGTCACAGCTTGGAAACAGTTGAGATCCCCACCCCATAACCATACATAAAATTGCTGGGCATGAAAAATCTAATACAGATATGCTACAAGGATTGGCCTTGGGGTCTGGCATATTCCCTTGGATCTCATTTGGAGAATGTTTTGCCATGGTTGCTTAGATATCTAGGTGAGCTATACAGGCCATTGACTGATAAAAAAAATATTTTCCTTGTTTAAGACATCAATACAACGTTTGAATTGCATCTTTTTTGGCGTTATGAACATAGAAATGCAATTTAGTTCTATTCCTGCACTACCAAATATTCTGAGAAAATGTTCAAGCAGAACTTTGTTGAATACCATCATGAATGTTAAAAAGATGCATTCCATTGCTGAACCAGTGTTTGTAAATGGTGCTGTTTTATAATGTGGGCAAAGGGTTGTAAATGGTGCTGTCTATGTGGGCGAAGGGTTGTAAATGGTGCTGTCTATGTGGGCGAAGGGTTGTAAATGGTGCTGTCTATGTGGGTGAAGGGTTGTAAATGGTGCTGTCTATGTGGGCGAAGGGTTGTAAACGGTGCTGTCTATGTGGGCGAAGACTTTGAAAAAAGAGGGAGGAATGTAATGAAACACGTTGAGGTCATTTACCAGCGACCAGGTAGCCGATTTGGTAGAGCATCTGTATAGAGTTTGGAGGGTTCTGGTTTCAAATCCTGGTCTGTTCGTGCATTTTTCCTGTCCTGATACAGAAGTACTGTCACTTATATTGATGATACATAACATATAACACCACATACACTGTATGATGACATGAGGAATGACACAAAGACATCACAAATCCGAGGCAAAACTTTAAGTTGTGTTTTCCTTTAATTTTTCCAGTGTAAATAATTACAAAATGTGTGAATAGACCTGTTTTGATTGAACCTATCGTAGAAAAAGAATCTTAACTCATTACATTTCCTTCTGATTCTCATGACACTTAATGAAGCTTGTTTTATAAAAATCATATAAAATGGGATCTTGTTTTTGTTTGCAATCCTGAGGTTGTGTAATACGTGTTTCTATCAAGGTCAACATGAATTTACCCACACATACTAGATGATATTCTTCTATTTATCTTTCTGTCGCAAGATTGTTTGTACAGTAAGTTTTGAAAATGTTAAAAAAAAAAATGGCAAAGAGAATTTGTCAATTGTATTGGAAAGTCTGAAGGATATACTCCATTGTTTTTTTTCTTCTTTCGATACAAACCATATCTTTGGTAACATTCAAAAATAAAGTAAGTATAATTTTTGCCTTTTGATTACTGTTGAAACCTGATAAGGGGGAGGGGTACTCTTAATTGAAACTGTAAACAGTAATTGTCATTCATTGAGTATTAATTCTATAAGAGGACAGAAATAGACTGGATTGATGGATTTAAACTATAGTACTACTTCTGACATTAACTGGATGATGAATAACTTCCATGGTCCTAATGTCCAACACCGAGTATAAGACTAGTCCATATTTGCCATGGTCCTAATTTAGTTTAAACAGTATTTCATTCAACAATGACACATGGTTATAAAATACATGTAACTCAGAAGGATTGGAAAGCAAGCTAAGAGCTTTTATAAATTCCTCTTCAGCACCAACTGCTCTTCTGACACTTAAGACCAGACCAGTCCATATTTCGCATGGTCCTGTTGTCGGACATCAATCATAAGACCAGTCCATATTTCCCATGGTCCTCTTGTCCGACATCAATCATAGGACCAGTCCATATTTCCCATGGTCCTGTTGTCGGACATCAATCATAGAACCAGTCCATATTTCCCATGGTCCTGTTGTCGGACATCAATCATAAGACCAGTCCATATTTCCCATGGTCCTCTTGTCCGACATCAATCATAGGACCAATCCATATTTTCCATGGTCCTGTTGTCGGACATCAATCAAAGGACCAGTCCATATTTCCCATTGTCCTGTTGTCCGACACCAATCATAGGACCAGTCCATATTTCCCATGGTCCTGTTGTCCGACACCAATCATAGGACCAGTCCATATTTCTCATTGTCCTGTTGTCCTATTTTCTGTCACCAACTGTACTGCAGTCCATATTTTTCATTAAAAGTATTGACAGTTTATAACCTGTCGATGTCAGAGTTATCTCACCTTGCCTCCTATATCCGAAGTAATCGGTTAGGACAGTACCCCGGTTTGTTTGTGTCGGCAGGTGTGTGTAACCACGAAGACTGACACGGACATTGTGTGGGCCGAAATTAGTGATTCCAGATTACTGTGGAATGAAAAGAAACTTTTATGCATTAAAAAAAGTGAAAAAATGAGAACAGGCATGTTGATCCTTGGGCTAAATAAACATTATTACATAATGAATAGGCCATTGCGTTAAGCTCCGAAAAAATCTATCAATAATTTAATTAACCCTCATTAGTTTGTTAGATTACATCATTTTCACATTGAGACTGCCAAGCTTTTGATGAGTAAATTGAAATGAAAGTGTTTTCATTTTTTTAGGTACTCAGTATTGAAAATGTAGGCAAACAATTTGTATTCAAATGTGGGTTTTATTTTGTTGAACAAATATAGAGAAAAGATAAGATCGTTAATATTTCGACTTTTGTGCTGTCCCCACTATAAACATTAATAGATCGGTCCAAGTCGGTGAAATTGTTGTTCCATCAGAAGAGAATGGGGGTTGAAATGTAGCGGGGAGATTTGACCAGTTTGGTACCACAAGAATTTGATACCCCATGGTTAGTTTGTTGGGCGGAGATGTGCTTTATTTACTTTATTGATACTTATGATTTTATCGATATTTTCTTTACTCTGGTAGATTATCAAAGTTAGGCAGTATTGATCTCATAGAGTTTCATATCTTATCAACAATAAATGTTAATAACATGTAAACAGTGTTCAATAAAGTGACAGCAACGCAAGCTAAAGGATCATTATTTCTATAAAATCGTCAAAATGACTGACACATCTTTTACTAAAAAAAAACAACACTTTTCATAGGAAACTGGTTATTTATCAAGACCCAATTAAATATTGTACTTTATAAATATAAATATAGGCAAACACTTGTTGCTGATTTAATTAAATCATGGACCATTTATCAAACTGCAATTTACAGAGAGACATTGATGTTGATGACATAATCTGTGGTATTTCAATAGTTTCATAAAAGCTGCTACCTGATTGGTGAGTATATTTTGAAAAATAATTCAAACGTTTGTTTCTTTGAAAGAAATATCTATTTCACCATGAAACCTAATATGTCACTGATAATAAACAGAATACTATAATGAGGCAATGCTTCCCTGTGAAATTTATACTGCTGATAAGCCATCAACTAAACTTTATTTTGTCTTGAAAAGTAAATTATAAAAGTACAAATAGATATATACCACACATGTACAGTAAAATACGGCCACTTTTAACACTGGTTACAATTTCTTCTTTACAGGAAAATTGAACTTTTTGTGCCTTAGAAAGAAATTGACTCATAACTATATAATTTTGACAATAGTTAACTAAATTCTTAGATCCCCAGGGGTTCGTTGTAAACTGATATTACTGTTTGTCGAGTTTTCTTTTCGCGTGTGCCCCGTTATTTACATTGCTGTTCCGTGAGTACTGTTGTTTGTATCTGTTGGGTGTTTCCCAGATATGAATTAATCACGTAGGTATTTTTCATTTGTAGCCTATTATTGATATCGTCCATTGCTATTTTCCTGTTAAATGTGTTTGTTTATAGAAACACAGGTTTTATTTAAGAAGTATGGACATGCTGTATTTGACCTATACATGTTGAGATACATCATAGTGTCTGTTCAGCCGAGATTTGTAGTAGGAGTTGAAATCTTGGTAACTTTGAGGTAACTTTTACACCTGTTTATCATAAGGTAAGAAATATAATGAAAGAATTTGATCTGAAATGTTTACAAATATTGAAAGGTTTTACCAGTGTTATTAGGAAGAACATTAAACAGATTTATTTTCGTTCAGACACAGTCTTTGAAGTGGTGGTATCTTTACATTTTTGAAGATTCTTAGAATGGTGTATTCTATATCTCATTTCAAATACAACTATCTGAGTATTCTTTAATAGAAATTAATTGAATCTTTTAAAAACTGTATAAATTCTCTATGACAAACACTTGAAAGATTGATTTTTGTTGAATTTTTCTACGAAGATTTGTCATTATTTAGATTTAATACCGACCAAACATAAATTATGGTCGTTCACATTGAAACCAAAAGCAAACATAATAAATTTGCACCTTTTATCAGCTTTGACTTAGAAATGTTTTTTTATGATAATAATTCATGGACATGTGTGTATTTATCATGGTTCTCTTTGTCCATTAATTTTTAATTTTAAAGTATATGTACTTTGATCAGCCTGGTTCATGGAATGATATTCCTAGGTCAATAACACGGCTTTGGAGAGTGGTTATTAAACCTCTATATGGACCTCATTAAAGTATAATAAGTGTCATTTGAAATTCTTCACTTTCAATTTTTTTTTAGCCTTTATTCACTTAATAAGCTATCGCTTTGTGCTGTAAGACATGATAGCAAATGACAGACGTTTAAAAAATCGAAATTCCAAATGCAATTACTCCCAAGACATAAATCTTATTAAAGAATTTTTATATAAAAGATAGGTGATTCTTATTCATGTCATTTACAAGCTGTCAATAACTTCATTTTGCTGTCAATCCCCTTATAATATTATTTAATGAAAATTATACGAGTTGAAATATAATGATACGAGTATATATATAATGATTCGAATGACGATATACTGCAAAGGTACTTTCCAAAGTCAGGTTGATAAATACATTAAAATGATAATAGACAGAATTATTTGAAGACGTCGTTATGATATTTAAATTACTTAAGTAATATCTACCTCTCCATGTTTTAGAGATATAATTGACTTGATATAGATATATAGCCGTTATGTGTAGATTTAAGCTCAAATTGAGCAAGTGTCATGATTATACAACAGTATTGGGCTAAGGAATGGGCCGGGCTTAAACAACAAACAATTGTAACTTCGACTGTACACAAGGATCGGCCTTTGGGTCATTTTCACGTTCTCTTGTGTTTTTTAGAGATGGACTTAAACACTGCCATTGAATATAGTGTTTGTTTAGGCTGCTCTATACGGACTAAAGTGGACACTTTATGTCTGTCTCGGACAGTAATAGCGGACACTTGTGTCTATCTGCATTTCTATTGGACACTTGACCATCCGTAAGGTCAACATGGCTATAGATTACCTGCTGCGTGTGAAATATTTACTTAAACAGAAATTCTAAATAATAACAAGATAGACTTATGAACTGCAGTGTGATGAAATACTGGATCGCTTTCGGTCGACAGTTAATCCGAGTTCCACTTGAAACAGGGGAACTGTTTAAGTGGAAGTTGTCAAAGGAAAAAAATCTCGAAGCTTAAAATAGTTATTGAAAATTATGCTTTTAAACCAGAAGTGTACCAAGGACTTGTCAATAAGACTATCGGCTTTAACACTCAAACTCCAGTTAATAGTGACAGTGGAGGTGAATTTAAGTACTGGACGTTGTTTGAAGTTCTCACTACTGAGAGGCTGATTGAAAGTTCTGTGTTTGGCCATACATAATTAATTCACCTGGCCTGTATTGAAGAGAGTTTATTCAGAATATGGATATTAAATGTTCAACTTCGCTACAAAGACAGGCTATAACATAAAACAACATACAGGCTTTTTGAGCGATTCAGCATTGATTTTGGCACGGAATCAGACGCCATGCTCCTTTTTCGTCCCTTCATTCTTCTGTGATCTGTAATCTAGGATACCAATTGGTGTATACGGTTGTCGACTGTAAATATCAGGGAACGGTTCAATATTGCGACAGTTTTTGTGGACACATACAGTGTTTCTAATAATTACAGTGTTCTTAAAGATGTCAGAACAAAAGTGCAAAGAACAGTTTAGTTGATGTGGTCTGTTTCATGACCACAAATTGAGGAAATTCTACAAAAAACATAGATGTTTCTGTCTTTATTGTTTCCGTAAAATTGAAACAGGACAAGAAGTGGGTTACTTTTAACCACGACACTTGTAACGCTGGGCCGAAGTTATTGTGTTATAATGACTTTTACACAACTTTCGTGGTGCTTTGTAATAATTGTAAAATAATTGTGACAATTATCTTTAGTAAAGACATTTTTATTATCAAAATGTCAACCAAATGTTTCTACAAACAGGAAGCATTCAAATAAGGAAACATGTGTCATTGAATCTAGTTTCTCTTTGTTTTTTATAGATCATTCAGTGTTGACACAACAGTTTTCAGACCGACATTATTTATGAAACCAGGGCCGCCCTAAGTGACAGACAAATAGGATTTATGTGTCCAAAGATATTTGTGGGGGATAAAGGAAAATTGTCAAGGAGATTGACGTCTGGGATCAAAAAGTGCTTTTAAAATCCTGTATCTTATTTAAAACAATGTGGCATTTGAGACCAGTCTTATGAGTAATCCTGTTTGTCAGGTAAACTTATTTCTATACCTTGAGTTACAGATTTGGGTTGAATGTTTTATCGTTATATCTTGCGGATACAGATAAATTATTTATAACTAATGACAGCAGTACCTGATGGAGAGTGTTAAATTGTTATTGTAGTTATTACAACATTTTCGTCTTCTAAGAATTAATACACAAATTGAACATTTGCGTGATATTTGTAACAACATTTTGGATTGAGGAGTTTCAGAACAGTGTTAGGGATTTTTTCTGTTCAATATTGATTGACTGAAATATTGCATTTCTTCCTTTCTAAGGAAATCTGTTTTGACAGCTTGAAGTTTGATATACAAGTCCATATGAATATTGACAATATAGTTATGAAAAGTGACATAAGCTCTTCCACTATTTAAACCACAGCGAGGATATGACATGATACGATACTGCATGGCAAGTTAATCATTCAGTGGTAAGGGATTGACTTTGGCATTTGTGTAAATATTCTTAAAACTAATTCAAACACTTCAAAATATTTCCGACCTGTATTTCAGTACGAAGTACAGCCTTTTGGATTCTAATCCAGCCGTTTGAGGGAAATGCGTATTTTATGCGTACAGGACTTTCTTGAGTGAATTGGAAATGTTAAGTGAATGCAAGGATCTAACAGCATGTGCCGTTCAATCAACATATGGAGATCTCGTGTAATGTTGTTGAGTCGCCATATCACACCTAGACCTTTAGAAAGTCTTTTTTTTCACAAAGAAATCAGGAGTTGTATACAAGATGTGAAGATAGATAGGGAAAGCTCACTGCAATGAAAACGCTTTGACTTCTCTTTTCGTGTTTCAGACCGTTTGTGACTGTTTATAAATAAACAGGTGTATATAATAGAGTTTTTAGTGTTGTATTTACCACCAAACAGCTTGATACTTTAACCTACTGGAAGTGGACAGTCTTATGCTCAGCATACAGTATATGTCATGATTTTTTTAAGGTAGAACATGGATATATATTTACTGTGGTGAGACATTGAAACGCACAGCATCGATTCTATCCTGTTGTGATTTTGAAGTAGGAACAACCAATTTTTTTAATTTTCTTTTTATAATTTACATTGCGTATAAAAATTGATTTTAGACATGTTTACTGGGATTACTTCCCTGTCAGTGACACACACACATTGAAATTTTAAAAAAAATCATGCGGCAACAGAATTGTTACATTGATATGCAGCAGAATCAGAAACTGAAATTTGCATTGTGACTTCCCTAGTAAGGTGCTTACATGTGGCAAATATATTGGGATTAATGATGCACTTTCTGAAAACTTGACTGCTAATACTGCCGAGTTATATATGGTGTCAGAAACAGTTTCGGTTCTGTGAGATAAATTGGATTTATAACAGAGGAGAATTATGTGGCACTACAGAAAATATCGACACAGGTTGAAGGACTGTCAACCATCAGAATAGTAAGTTACACAGGGTCTTTCATAATTTCTGTCTTTATAAAATCTTTTCTCTGACTTTAAGATGTATGTGATGATCGAGGGATTCTTTATTTAGTTTTTAGGGTTCTTTCATGTGAGCTTTTGCTATCAATTACCTGTTGTTCATCAGGCGTTGTCCATTGGGCGTCATCCATTAACATTTTACATTTTAACATAAACTTAAGTTCAATTGAACCAGTTTTACTGACACATTGAAATGATAAATTGAATAGTACTGAAGAATTGTTTGTTTTTGAGCCAATTTACAATCCAATATGGCTGCCATCAGGTTGCAGTTTTGAAAATGTATTTTAATGATATAAGCTCCCCGTTTCCCAAACACCCTCCATCCAAATGGCCTTCTTTCTTTCAAAACTTTGTTGGATTCTTCAGCATAAGATAGATTTGTGTGCATCAGGGAGACTGATTTGATTATGACAAGTTCTTTCTACACAACCAATAAGAGTTACTATGTGACGTTTGGATGTCTAGTACGGTATGTACACTGTCACCTTCATCAGACAAGTGACCGAGGTAACAACTATTGTACATACGCCTACAGCCAATGATTTTGTGGACAACTCATACATATTTTTACACCTTTGTGTGCAAAGCTTCACTGGTCATTTGTCTCATGAAGGTGACAGTGTACATACCGTACTAGTCATCGAAATGTCACATAGAACCACTTATTGGTTGTGTAAAAAGAACTTTAACTTTTCATAATCCATACTTACCAACCTGAAGAATATGTTCAGAGATATTGATATGAGATCGGTAATACATAAGAAACATCACCTCTACAGCTACAGTTTGGAGAACGTCATATTTCTTATAAACTGACAACTCCAACAACATTGGACGTTCAGCACATTTTCAGGAACAGCAACAAAATGTCATCTCTGGTTGATTCCGATTATATATATGGATCCCTATCCCACTGCACTGTGGTTTTCTTCGATGTACAATTACCTCCCCTTAACTTCTGTTTCAACATCAGTTGCAGCACTGTTGGGCCAGGACACTTACGTTGACCAGGTAGCTGAATTGATTAGAACGATATTGCCACTGATTTCTAAACGCTGTCGTTGATTACATTTTGTTTGATTCATCTTTATATATTTCTCAGAAAAATCCTGCAAGGTGTTTTTTTCTTCTTTTCATAATTGATATATTAAAACTATAGTCATGCCGTAAAAAAGTTTCCAACAATTACTGACAGTTTTTGGCAAAGGTAAGGAGGTTTATTTCAGCATGGATACAGTATAACAGTTCTGATTTACAGAAGGGAATTCCCTCACTGCTTGACTTCCATAGTATAAGATGTTCTTGTTAAAAACATCAGGAATATATTATAAATATATATTTTTATTTTTTTTACAGTTTCGAGGACATCGCATGTCTGGGCGACTCCAACAGTCTGTCGGAGATTACTCTGGATGGCAACCCTATCACCCAGGAACAGTACTACAAACAGATCGTCCTCCGACACATGCAGCAGCTCAAACAGCTCGACATGAAGCGAGTCACGGTCAGTCAAATGTTTTAGTCTCCGAACACTCTGTATTTTGAAGTAAAGAAAAACATTCTTTTACCCTGTTTAGTGACATGTTCTCTTAGACTTACATCATAAATCCATTTAGATAAAAAGAAAAAAATAATATGCACAGGTCATAGACTTTGAGATGTTGTCTACTGTTGGGTACAGACTTAAGAGTATATGCTACCTTGCTTTGAAAGGAAACGCCATTCAAAAAGAGTTCCACACTATAAGAAAGCCATAAAAACACTGTTGGACATGATAATTAAATCAATGATAAATTTAAAAGATACACAAAAGGTTATGTATTGATAAAGGTCTGCTGAATTTACAGATATAGTTAATGAATCCTAGTTAAAGAACATAGCTCATGAAGTGTATTTTATTGTCATAAGGAAAGGCTATTGAGCATTGCATCAGTACATCAGCATCCATTTTCACCTGAACAAAAAGTGATGTAGAATACTTGTGTTTTTATAAAACAATATTAAGTGTAGATCTTTATCTGACAGAAGCTTGTAGCTGTTGTGTTAAGGTGTTGGTGTAGTATAGACATTAATTATATAACAAGGTAGCGGTGAGTTTATCGGAATTGGTGTAACTTTAGTTTAGTTTAGTAATTTATTAACCGCAAATATTTTATATTAATTCTAGTACATTATAACATGTCATCAATAAGCTTTGATTTATGGGTTGGTATAGCCTTATTTTAGCAGTATGGAAAGGTGTAAACTTCATTTTGGAATTCTGGTAACAGTATACTAGGTTTATCCTGCAGTAAGGCCAGGGGTCCAGCACATAAGCTCTCGACTTAAAGTAAGGCTATTGCTTATTGCAGCAAAATGAAATAGCATTTGTTATCATTTCTACTGAACTGTATTTAAGATACGCAGGCTTACTACCAGGCATGGGCTTATTGTTGGACAGACAGTTTTTGTGTTCGTTTAACAGGATGTATTTGCTACGGTATGGAGTTGGACGTCTGTCTGTTAGCACTGAGTTGTTCGATCTGAATTAAATTGAATCTTCTCTCTGTTCCTTTGTAATATGGTAGACAACATTGCATCTGGGGTCACGTTCTGGTTGTGTTTCATCAAATGCTCTCATATGTTCTCAAAAAGCTAGAATTTTGATGGCATCATCAGGGTTAGACACTAACTTTTTTTGCTTGGTAGTCCACAGAACTAGTTGAATAGATTATTTACTAGTCCTTCTTCAATGTAACTAGTCCCAAGATTTCCTGATAAGGAACATCGCGATCTATAGCACAAAACATCAAAAGTTGGGGACAGTCCCAGGGACTTAAAATAACTACTGCCATAAAAATATGGTGAAGTTTTAGGAAAATTTTGACAATTATCATGCAGTATATCTTATTTTAAGCAGTTTTCTAAATTTTAAAAAGGAGTATTCTTATTTTAGGACCAGTTAGGTAAGGTGATTTACTAGTCCTTGCTGAAATCTACTAGTCCAGGACTCGCAGACTAGTGTTAGTGTCGACTCCTGGATCATATTGATTGGCTAGAGCAATAGGTGTATCAGATAGTAAATGTCAACGACCACACCTTCGGATCAAATGAAGAGAGGTCAATAAATGTCATTTATATTTGTATCATGATTTTATTAGCTCACCTGGGCCAAAGGGCCAAGTGAGCTTATGGCATGGTGCGGCGTCCATCGTCTGTCCATCGTCTGTCTGTCGTCCGTCCGTCGTCAACATTTTACTTTAAACAACTTCCTCTCAGTAACCAAAAGGCCGAGGGTGATGATATTTGGCCAGAAGCATGCTGGGATGAAGGGCTACCAAGTTTGTTCAAATAAATGACCTTGACTTATATTCAAGGTCACAGGGGNTTTCAACAACTTCTTCTGAATAACCAAGAGGCCTAGGGTGATGATATTTGGCCAGAAGCATGCTGGGATGAAGGGCTACCAAGTTTGTTGAAATAAATGACCTTCATCCATTTTCAAGGTCACAGGGGTCAAATACGTTAAATTCTTTAAACAACTTCTTCTGAATAACCAAGAGGCATAGGGTGATGATATTTGGCCAGTAACATGGTGGGATGAAGGGCTACAAATTTTGTTCAAATAAATGACCTTGATTTATATACAAGGTCACATGGGTCAAATATGTTTAAAACTTTTCAACAACTTCTTCTGAATAACCAAGAGGCCTAGGGTGATGCGATCTGGCCTGTAACATGCTGGGATAAAGGGCTACCAAGTTTGTTTAAATAAATGACCTTTATCCATTTTCAATGTCACAGGGGTCAAATGTCTTAAAATCTTCAAACAACTTCTTCTCAATTACCAAAAGGCCCAGGTTACTGATATTTGGCCTGTAGCAATCAGGGCTACCAAATTTGTTCAAATGAATGACCTTGACCCACTTTCAACCTAATGTCATTGTTTGACATTCAGGGTCACACTGATATTCTGCCTGTAGCTGTAAGTGTGAGATTAATACCAGGTGAGCGATGCAGGCCCATTGGGCCTCTTGCTGTGATGAATCTAAGGTCAATGTCTCAAATGTCGAGGTTAAAGTAAAGGGTTTAAGGTCAAGTTATTGTAATGCTTATCCATTGGCTTAACCTTTTCTTTATAAAACCCTGATAGATACATCATAGATGACCCTGATAGATACATCGTAGATGACCCTGATAGATACATCGTAGATGACCCTGATAGATACATCGTAGATGACCCTGATAGATACATCGTAGATGACCCTGTGAGCAGACAGATATACTGCTCTGAGGTCTACACCATCAAAGTCGCGGTCGCAGCTAGGGTCAAAGGTCTAATCAATCTTATTTTTGAGTATTGTTTTTAATTTACTGTTGACCATGTCTTATTAAATTTTATCTTTCAAGGTTATCTCAAGTATATAAGAAAAAAGAAATAAACATTTAAAGATTTTTTGGTGACAAATAGTAACCTTGTATTTCTGTCATTCGGTATAAAACAAAGGGAAGTAACTAAGAAGTGTTTAATGAATAGTATGACACTTTTGATAGTTCATGTTTACTAAGCTGATAATTATTTTCTATTGATGCTTTGTTGGATTGCAAGCGAGAAATAGTTGCTTTATTATAATTTCTAAAAAATGACACTCACTTTGTATCCTGTCCAAATCAAACCCTGTACTATCAGAACCTATATAAACCATGCCTTCATCTGTAGGATCCAGTCTGTAAAGAGAATCTGTATTCACCTGTAATGTAGATAAGAATATACTTGCTTTTGATGGTCAGTCTTGAGAGGGTTTGTTGATGGTCAGTTTAAACAAGTTTGACTGATGGTCAGCTTAGACAGATTTTACTTATGGTAATTTCAGACAGGTTTTACTGACAGTCAGTTTAGACAGGTTTTATGGTTGGTCAGCCTAGACAGGTTTTACTGATGATCTCTTTAAATGACTTTCATTGTAACTGTCAGAGAATAATAACAGTTCCCATCTGCTACATGTGTGTTTACTCTATCCCACAGGCGTCCTATAACGTGTTTCCAAAGGTAGTAACAAACGCCGTGATTCCCAGCGGCTACCACCACCCCGAACCCTTGTACTCTGTCCCCTATCCCACGGCCCCTATGGGCAGCATCCTTCCCCTCAGGGGACGGGTAGTATATATATACATACTCCTATGGCTGGTATTGCTGTGGATAATCTAACTCACCTTCAGCTTAGGGATCCCTGCACCACTGCCAAAAACTGTAACTAAGTATCGAAAACTGTAACTAAGTATCAAAAACTGTAACTAAGTATCAAAAACTGTAACTAACTAAGTATCGGAAACTTTAACTAAGTATTAGAAACTGGAACTAAGTATCAAAAACTGTAGCTAAGTATCGGAAACTGTAACTAAGAATCAAAAACTGTAACTAACTAAGTATCGGAAACTTTAACTAAGTATTAGAAACTGGAACTAAGTATCAAAAACTGAAACTAAGTATCGGAAACTGTAGCTAAGTATCAAAAACTGTAACTTAGTATCAAAAACTGTAACTCAGTATCAAAAACTGTAACTTAGTATCAAAAACTGTAACTCAGTATCAAAAACTGTAACTTAGTATCAAAAACTGTAACTGATATCGGAAACTGTAACTAAGTATCAAACACTGTAACTAACTAAGTATCGGAAACTTTAACTAAGTATTAGAAACTGGAACTAAGTATCAAAAACTGTCACTAAGTATCGGAAACTGTAACTAAATATCAAAAACTGTAACTAATTAAGTATCGGAAACTGTAACTAAGTATCTAAAACTGTAACTAAGTATCAAAACCTGTAACTAAGTATCAAAACCTGTAACTAAGTATCAAAACTGTAACTAAGTATCGAAAACCGTAACTAAGTATCAAAAACTGTACCTAAGTATCGGAAACTGTAGCTAAGTATCAAAAACTGTACCTAAGTATCGGAAACTGTAACTAAATATCAAAAACTGTAACTAATATCGGAAACTGTAACTAAGAATCAAAAACTGTAACTAAGTATAAAAAACTGTAACTAAGTATAAAAAACTGTAACTAAGTATCAAAACCTGTAACTAAGTATCAAAACCTGTAACTAAGTATCAAAACCTGTAACTAAGTATCAAAACCTGTAACTAAGTATCAAAACCTGTAACTAAGTATCAAAAAATGTAACTAAGTATCAAAAAATGTAACTAAGTATCAAAAACGTTAACTAAGTATCAAAAACGTTAACTAAGTATCAAAAACGTTAACTAAGTATCAAAAACTGTCACTAAGTATCGGAAACTGTAGCTAAGTATCAAAAACTGTATCAAAAACTGTAACTAAGCATCAAAAACTGTAACTAAGTATCAGAAACTGTAACTAAGTATCAGAAACTGTAACTAAGTATCTGAAACTGTAACTAAGTATCAAAACCTGTAACTAAGTATCAAAACCTGTAACTAAGTATCAAAACCTGTAACTAAGTATCAAAACCTGTAACTAAGTATCAAAAAATGTAACTAAGTATCAAAAACGTTAACTAAGTATCAAAAACTGTCACTAAGTATCGGAAACTGTAACTAAGAATTGGAAACTGTAACTAAGTATCAAAAACTGTAACTAAGTATCGGAAACTGGGTTTTTTTCCAGCATGACTTCTTCATCTTTGATAAATCATTTTCTAAGAAAAGGAAACATGCCTTGCAGGACTTTTATAAGAGGTTATAAAGATGAATTTGAATGAAATATAATCAACAACAGTGTTCTTCTGACTGTAAAAAATCACCAAGGGGCTAGACCTGGATCTGAACCCTGAACTTCAGACTGCTGACTGGTTCTAACTGATTGGGCCTCCTGGCTGATGGAAGTGTACTAGCCTAGGTGTGCTACAGTTATATCCAAACGGAGGTTAAGGGGAGTTATAGGGAATATCACAGCGCAGTGGGACAGGGATCCTTAACTGTTGATTGTAGTAACAACTCTATCTTACTGTTCAGCATTAATATTTGACTAAATGTTTGTTTAATTTTTTTTTTACATGCATGACAAAAGGAGTTTTTGAAATGAGAAAAAAATGAGAAAACCATATTCCTGAAGACTAGAAATTACAAATGGCTGTATTTTCATTTTTGATTTTTGAACAGATTTAGAGGTTTTCCTTTGTCCAAATTACCATACATGAAACTTAGTTTTCAAATATATTGAAAACAGTGTTATATTTTTTTTTTAATTTCTCTTTGAATATGGATTTAACTTGTATTTCAGTTAAAAATTTGGAGCTGTATTTGTCCCTTTTATTAACATTCTTATTCCCTTGGGTATCATTGTTTTTAAAGCCCTACCCTTATTATCACTTAAAAAGAAATACCACTCAATGAATTAGAAATACACCCCAAGATCCTACCCACGTCACATTCTCATTATATAGTGTTATACATTACATACAGTATTATATAAACACATTATGTATGTATATATTTATTTGCGATGCATTTCAATCGTGATCTGTGACTCACAGATGTTTTGTACGACAGCTATAACATGTATGGCTTATACTGTCTGAAGGACTTACCCTGGTCACATTCGTAAAACATCATCAACAATTGTTTTGTACCGGTATATTGTATTCCAGATATATGAAATCATTTCATAAGTGTGATATCAATTGATTTTAGGAAGTAATAATGAAAATATTTATATCAAGTTCTTTAAGATATCCTATTATTGGTTGGTGGTATCCGTCCAGCTTGACAGTTTTTTCAAGAAGAAAAACTCCATAAATATTTTTAATTTTCCCAAAAATGTACCTGCCCATTAAACATGAGTGCGCACAATATGCAAATATTTCAATTAAATGTCATCTATTGATTTAAAAACGAAGAATATTTTGATGTTATGTTTTATGATAAGTTTCCAGGGTAAGGCCTACAGATTTTATTTGAAAAGAATTTTTTGTTTGATTCTGACGGCCATACTACATACAATAGCCTTTCCTGTGTGATGTACGTATACAGAATAACGGCTTTGTTTTTAGTGATCTGCTGTGTATATTGATGTGTCCAGAAATTTATTTATTTTATGAATGTATACAAAATGCATGTTTAAACAAAACTCCTAAGACATTGGATTCCTTAACCTTTTCACTACTGTAGACCATAATGGATTCATCCAGATCAATGCAGGGTAGAGTCTACTAAAGTCACATAGGGGTGAAACGGTTAAAGAGTTTCATGTTTATGGGAATCGGATGAAATCTCATTATAGCAAGAATTTGTAATATTTGTAATAAGTAGGTTCATATTAAATGGATTTAACTGTAGGTAACATTCCATTTTGTCATTAGGGGACAGAGTAATCTGTTTTGAATATAAATCTTCAAACAGCCCCTTCCAAAGTTCTTTATGCTTGGAGTGCAGGTGTGGTATGAAGTGAATAATTTTTGGTTCAAGTTCAAAAATTTGAAAGAAAACATCTTCTTAAGAACAACATGAATTTCGAGATGTGAATTAAAGGCTATACCATATTTTTTTTTATAAATGAATCAATTTTAAAAACTGTAAATTGGGATCATATTGAGATCATGGTCTGATTTTTACCGAACATAAATAAAGCGAAATTATCAGGAGCAAGTTGTTTAATGTTTTATTATTATTGTATATGAATTGGCATATTGAAGGACAGCTGTTAAGCTTTAGCAATATTAGGCCAAGGATTATCAAGGTAGCATTAATATTAATGTAGTCAATTGGTTTTAAGCCTCTGAAAATATATCTGTATGCCTAATTGTTGGGACAGTTCTTTCTACAATACTTTAATGTTAAAATTATGTATTTATACGCGGCTGTGTCGGCCTGTTCCTCCATGTATAATGTGTATTGTGTTCTACCTATTAAATGTCCGTATTATTGTTGAGCTATCGACTCGTGTTTTAGTGGGTTAACGATCGTCCGATGTCACCTGAAACTGTAATACTAGATCACTCGAGTCGTCGGTATACATATAGTCCCTCATAGAATGCCGATATCTCTGAATATGGACCCCACGTTATTCCACGGCTGTCCGACTACACAACATGTGTCAGAATTCTGGGAAATATTTAATATTTATGTTGTGCTTAGACCCCTCAATGTGATGAATTTATCACGATGAATGTGATACAAAATTTAGTCTTGGTGACTATTTTGTTAAATCTGGATATATTTTTTGACTTTTGGATTAAAACAGATTTGTGTTACGGTAAATCTGATGAGCTATATAAATCCCCAGAGCTTGGATTACATATCCTTCATGTTACAGCGCAATCTCAAGGGGAAGCACCTTTTGAATATACAGTGTAAACGGGTAGGCATCGATTCTTTACGAACAACAAAAATGGACATATATCATGAACAGTTTTGCTGATGTATAGGAATTAACATATGGATATAAAATCAAGTTACAAAGACATTCTCTGTGTGCGAGTCTTGAAGATGTTTGTGAAAATTATCTCGCTATAATATTATTAGATATGAATAAGAATGTGACAAAATGACACAGGATTGGATTTTTTATTTTTTTGTGTGATAAAGATTTAATGCATTCACCCCTGAAACTTCATAATGCACTATTCCAACCTTTGAATTGGAAGAGTTCAAATGTGTCTTCAGGGGTGAATGAGTAAAATCAGATGTGCAGGTAAAATGACATCAATTAGCAAAAATAATTTGTGATTTTCAGGAGGAGGAGCGTCGGATAGCGTTGGTGATGGCGCGGAAGGAAGAGGAGAAGAAACGTGAGGGGAGCAAGGCAGCTGTGTTGAAGGTAGTTTCCTCACCAATAGTGCAGAGTGCTCCTCCTATCACGGTAGGCATACACTTACGATTCAGGCACAGCCTGCCGGATCTCGCAGCATCCGTAACAAGCATGGCCGCCTCAGCTCTTCTGCATGGTGTGGTTAGACCGTAACACTAATGATGGAACAGCCAAACTTCGTTGTCGTATTTTCATTAGTTTAATGGGCCCCTTTAAGTTCATTTTTAGTCTCACCAGACAATGTATTCGGACATTTCAAATGCATTAACTAGAAGTAAACATTTTAATGACTGTACTAATTGATTTGTGTCTAAGACTCTAAACTAACGAGGTTCTACTGTTCTAGAGTCAAACAAACGGTAACAGATCAGGACACATTTACAACTTAACTTTTTTTAAAGTAACATTTTGACAGCAATCATCTGTATAGTATTTTTTACCTGACATCTTTTTAAACAAATTAGATTTTTATGGTAACAGCTTTTAGTAGAATCTTTCATTGTCCATTGTAAGCAAATTCTAATTTATTTAAGCTACTCTTTTTTTCCATTTCAATGTTTTAATCAAACTGAAGTATTTCTTATTGCATTTCCTGTTTTATATCTATAGTTTTATAACAATTATTTGTTAGATTTATATAGAATTTAACATTTATGAATTCTGAATTTAGAGTGTTTTATATTTTGTGGTAATCACATTCTAACAAATTATAGGTAGAGAATAGATGAAATTAGCTATTACCTAGATTATTTTTTTATTAACTTTCAATTATACTAATGTAATATTGTGTCTGATTTAAAATATATTGAAATTAAAAAAAATCTGTTGTTTTGGTAGGATATTTCCCTAGAGTTATTTCCCTTTGACTGTGATAATTTGTTGTATTATTAAAAGAATTATGGTTGTTTAAAAATCGTGTTTTAACAAAATTTTATCAATTAGTTGCTATAATCCAAAATATAAAATGATTTTTAAGTCTGAAATTAAAATAGCAAGGAATTAAGTTTTATCTATTGTAGTAATCTTACCTGAAAAGATTCTATTTCTCTTGATCTGAGTATAAATAACTTCTACATTTAAATGATGCAATAGACTTCATTAATCTTAAGCTTACTTCAGCTCAAAATTAGGTTAATAGAGACTATCATATGTAGATATGGAGAATAAGAAAATTATGGGGTCTGAACAGAAGCTTGGTGAGGTTCTGACTCGAAAATGTTATACCTGTGAGTGAATTTCCCATTAGTCTTAAGCTAGGTAATACTTCCATAGTGATGGACTCTTTATTTTTTCGTCAAAGTCATACCGGAAATGTTGCTAAACATTGTTTTAACATTAGCTTATTATAATGATACTGTAAAAAAACTAAATATTGCAGTAAGTTATGGCTATATATGTAGACATAGTGTGTGACTGATGACTTTCAATCCCCTGTAAACTTTAAGTATGTTTGGGAGATGGCTTAATATAAGAGCTTACTCTTGTTGCCAGATCCCTAATATTACATTATGTAAAATTATATATTATATACAGCATATTTGTAAATACAATATTGTTTAAAAAAAATGGTCTTTTACTTTGAGCTAAGCATTTCCCAGTTATCCACAGAAAATTCAAAACATAAATGTAACCTGCTGTTTTCCGCTATTTGCTTATTTGGTCAAAGAGGTAAGCCCATAATTTGAAAGAGAAAAAATGAAAGAAAAGAATGAATACATTTATTCCTTTTATTAAATAAGAAATTGATCTCAGTAATTGCAAAAAAAAATCTGCTTTATTAAAGAATATCAACAAAATTTCAATATTTTTTATTCTGAATTAAACCTAGTAGTCCACAGTTTCATATTTAGACCAAAATTAAGCTGTCACGTGTTTCATCGTTTAAAGGAGAAGAAGAGAATCGCCATTAACAACGCTAAACGACAATGGGAGGTGATGCAAGGTACGATGATGAACAGGACTGGCAAGCTCGTCAAAATGCCAGATATCTACGCCAACCATGTCGGGTCTGTGCCCAATTCCGATCTTGTCCAACCCATGACCTTCAGTGAGGAAAACCTCGACCTTGAATCAGTACATAGGTGAGTTAGCCAATAAATTAGCAAGGGGGGTGGGGAGAATCAGACAGCCAATCAGCTTTGAAATGAAGTCGGGGAAGGAGATGGCATAAGCAAGCCAATTTCTTCTTTATGTTCAGAATCAGCAGAAAGTAACAACGGCAGCTACAGCAGAGGGAAGAATGAGCAAGATAATTTCTTAAAAATCAGCAGGACGTAAAGAGTTGACAGTGTCACTGGCAAATTTGACTTCCCGTATCTGGAATTCTTAGGTTTTAAGATATATGATTATGTACATGCATGGTTGATTTCCTGGTTGCCTTTGATGACGTGAACGCTTGTCAATCACATTGCATTAGCTGTTGTGTTCCTTTCCACTCCAGCGAAAAGTACAGCAGTAGAGGTGGTAGTCGGCCCAGTAGTGCCCAGAGTAGCAACATCAACGATGGCATGGAGGGCAACAAGGACCGACCTCGCACCAGTACAAACAGTGCCAACAGTGTCAAGAAGCTTGAACCTCAGAAGTGTGGGCAACTCAAGGAGACCATTATATTCGGGTACGTCCACATATGTACGAGACAAAAAATCTATATACCATTTTAAACTGTTTAAAATTCTGGCTGCAGTTTGCCGAGTGCTAGCGATATGAAGAGATATCTCTTCGAAATGCAGAGATATGTGTTCGAATCATACTCAACACCAGAAAAGACAATGACAGTGTGAGCGGACCTTTAGGATTGTGTGGAAGATTGTTTATGAAAGCAGAGCAATGTTCTGAATGTTCGCCAACAACCATAAAAATTAAAAACAACCAAACATTTTACATGATGTTGATTCTTAAAAGGTTGTTAATTGCTATGTACAGTTTTGTATCTTTTGACATTTTGTCATTTGAATCGTATAAATTCAGCCTAGTTCCATTTATAAGAGGTAATAGTTTTGGAAAAAAATAAAACTTGATATTATGAAATTTTAAGATAAATCTGAGCGTGCTCTGTTATTAAAACTTTGCTGATATACAATACATATGGTTACAAATTCTTGATAATTTGTTTTTCAGTGGTTCATTATTTAACCAATTTCCATAAAATTTGTGATTCAAACGCTGAAAGTTTTCAATGTACAATGCAATTTGGTGAGCTCCACACAAGTTCATGTTTGTAATATGATCAGCTGAGCAAACTTTTCCAGTGTAGCTATCATGAAAATATTCTCTCATAAATGTTTCCCTGTGTGTTACCCTATCAACAGCTACGTAATTTGGTAATACTGACTGATTTTGTCTTATTTTCCAACCAGGCAAGGGGACACAACTCAGGCTGGAGGATTAAACAACTTGGCTGACCTAGAAGGGGAAACGCTGACTCTGTACGGGGCCAAGTCCCTTGAGGGGCTGGACAGGAACTGGGGCATGCAAGCTGCCGCCGCAATAACACACATCCTCTTCAAGTTTATAGAATTTGACGATATCGTAAAACACCTTCACAAAGTGCGGACAAGGTTTCCCGGTGTACAGGTTAGTAAGCATACTACAATTTCACTTTATATTGTTGGTCTGGTTTAAACAGGTTTTCGGATTACAAAGTTTCAGTTTACATAGAAATGTATACAGTGGGACCTAGTAAAAGGTCTTGTTTATACAGATATCCAGATTACACAGGTTCAGTTTACATCGAAATTTAAACAGTGAGGCATAGTAAAAGGTCTGGTTTATACAGGTGTCCTGTATTCACAGGTTCAGTTTACATAGAAATGTATACAGTGAGGCATAGTGAAAGGTCTGGTTTACACAGGTTTCAATATGAAGAGGGTTACAGGGATTAATCTTTATCTTACCCTGGACAGGGATATCCACCATTTTACCGGTGTGAAATTTTCTTATCTCACCCTAGCAAGCTACACATGCTCTTCGCACGTTCTCAACAATTCTATGACGTCAAAGCAACAATACCATGATGTCACGGCAACAATAAAATAACGTCATGTCAACAATGCAATCGCATCATATCAACATTGTCTTGCATTGATGTAACGGCAATATTTAGATAAGAGGGTAAACAGGGTAAGAGAAAAATAATCATTCACCCCCTTGGGAGTGAGACGGGGGATCTCAACCCTCGGGGTAAGATTCTTAAGCTGTCAAGAACAACAATACCATGACGTCAAGCCTTGTGTTTGGCAACTTAAGAATATTACCCCTCGGGTTGAGATCCCCCTGTCTCACCCCCAAGGGGGTGAAAGATTCTATTACTCCTCCTCTATGGGATAGGTCTGTTTATCATGATATATTTTACTTATTTTTAGTTTCAATATTTAAAAAATATCTTATTAGTATTTTAAAAGCTGAGAGTAATAATAATGTAAACTGGGAAATTTTCACAGCAGTTTAACTTTTCGCCCTTCCTCGTGCACAGTAAGGGCAAATTTATCATGACAGCGAAAATTTGTTCACAGAATACCCTGTTTTGTAATTACGTGGGAAGGGCGGAACTCACATCAGGCAAATATGTATATACAGTGCCAGGATGTTAAATCCCAAACAAACCAATTCTCAGATTGGTGACAGCTGTTGTGTATACCGTAAAGGATTTAAGACATCAGATGGATGCTACCAGAGCAAAAAGGTCGCCTTCCTGGTGGTGATTGGTTAATATGTTAAAGACAATAGGTGGAACCATGTGTCCTGTGAACTTGTTAAATGGACTTACTCAAGTTAGATGCTTTCTTCATGTGACATAAATAATTCATAGACCGGAAGTTTTGTGCCTATTAAAGGTATTTTAGCATATTCCTCTTGCATATTGAGATCAGAACAATCCAAAAACCTTTGGACGTTATTTTCAAACATCACTGAAGAATTAATTTTGCATGATGGGTAATGGAAGTTATTGAGTCACTGTTTATGTGGTGAGCTTGGTCACTGGTGACACAAGAACAGCAGGAGTTACTTCCCTTTGTTCACTGCAGTGGCATACGTTAGGGGTCATACACCTAGCTAAGCTGTTAAGACCCTGGTCTCCATTCTTAACTGGCCCATTTTTTCTTACCTATATAGTTTCATTTGTCTGTTACCATGTTTATCCTGCTAAAAGCCCAAGGGTTTGACTTAGAGTGGTAAATGAGCCTAAAAAAGGACAATGAAAGAGCATTTGTTGGCATTTTCTATTGAATTGCAATGAGTGGGCTTATTGCCAGGCATGAGTTCATTGCCAGATAAATATTGTACTTTCTGTCCCAAGATTTCAGTCTGCTTAGGAAATCTTCTTCACTCTGGTTTGTTCAGGTTTGGAACACATTTCAACCTGAGAGGGCAGTTATCTTTTTTACAATTGAAATCTGAACTCTGCAACATGGCTCATTTGTACAGACTTACCTGCCTCTTTTAATAAAGTATCACAGATCATGATTTAATAAACCACTTACCTCTCAATTCATATGTTTATGATGAAGAGTTAAAAGCTATACACATGGAAGATTAGATCTGAATTCTTCATCATTGGTATGGCTGGATTCTCAGAGGCTTAATTCAGAACTTGTTGGTGTAACAGGAGAGGAAAAATGCATGGCCAGAATGGGGTTCGAACCGGGACCCTCCGAACTGTAAATGAACGCTTTAACCAATTAAGCCACCTGGTCACCGACAATCGACCCAGTCCTGTTCCACTACATCCCTCCCTCCTTTAACAAAGTCTTCGACCCCGAAGACACACGGGACCCTATACCACTTTCTGTGGATATATTTCGATGAGCGCCAAATGTAACAGAAGAGGAAAAATGCACTGTCAGACCAGGGTTTGAACCCAGGACCTTCCGAACTCTAGACCGACACTCTAACCAATTGAGCTAGTTCCTGGTCGCCACCGATCCACCCAGTCCAGTTCCGTTACAGTTGAATTGACATTTGTGTAAAATAATCCACTTACATCGATTTCCTACCTTCACAAGGTACTCCCGGTACACATATTAAAAAGTAGCCCAGCACAGATCTGAGTGAGAGTTCTGCTGTTTGACAATAGGTAGCCTATGACACGACATGTCAGAGGTCTGTACTGTTAATTCCTGTCGTTACACAAAAGAGTTCCCAGATTAGTAGCCTGGTTTAACCGTTAATCATTTGACCATAAAATCTAATCCACTTACATCGTGTACAGCTCTGTAGTTTCACTATACATTTCTATGATTGGGTCGGAAAATGAGAGGAATTTGTATCATTACAAACATTGGATTTTGGGAATAATTTCAACTTCCGAAGGACATGTTCTGTTAGCTATGGATGTGTGAGTACAGAGTCGTTCTGACATGATTTTATTTACCATATTAGCTGAAGAGAAAGTCAAAGTCATTTTCAAAACATGTAACTGGATTGTTTATTATAGGGCCTGTTCACGGTCAGAAATATTTCAAATTCTATAAGGACATTTAAAGGTCGCAATCTCCGAAATAACTTTTATCCACAGACCAAGCCCTTTTAACACGTCTAATTTCCCATTCCTGTTAATATCCCCCTTAAAAATCACACCTAAGGAATTAGTACCCGTCTCCCCCTTAACAACTCATTTCAACAGACCATTTCCACGTTAGCCAGGTGTTAATTTTGCCCTTTGCATTTTATTACTATGCATATTATGTTGTTAAATGTTGTTCGCTTTAATGATCAATTCGCCCTCATTACCGCAGGTGAAAAAGCCAAAATAATTAAACTGCAGCGACAATTCCCCAGTATACAATCCTTACTATGGCCCTATTGTTTCTGTATATTGTATAGTTGACTAGTAGTACAAGTAAACCAGGTAATATGGGAGGGTAGCACAGAGGAACCAGCCAAACTTTGATTTTTTTTCTCTCCTTCTTTCAACAAATAATGTCTGGCTTATTGTCTAATTGGTCATTCCTTTGGGACAAACCTGATCTGATTGCTGGAATGTCCCTTAGTGGAGATTGGTTCTTAAGGAAGTACAGCAAGTGTTTGCTGGGCACCCAGGATTTGTGTTCAAATTTACTGTTTCTTGGTTTAATATCCATTTATTTAGTGTTGTTTCCATTTCCAAGTCTCAACTGTGTTTCAAGGTGAAGTATATATATTACCTAGTTTTCATTTAGTCACAAATCCAGTCTGAAGTACATATGTATTACTAGTCTGCTGGGCACACTGTTGGTATTCAATATTCTAGATTCAGCTTTGGTTTCAACAACAGGGAAAGAAAAATCAATTAGGTATCTGGTTGTATTAATTAGAAAATCAATCTATGTTACAGGGTTGTCTGCACACTTGAAAAGAATAGTAATTCTCATTATGTATGTAAACATTGATCAGACACAGGGTGTTACGTTCTTCACCAAGGTAGGGGAGGATTCGACTTTGCTGTCTACAAGTATCTTAGACTTAGTTCTCTTATTGTTTATAATTAGGCAATATATATATATACTTATAGTCGAAAAGCTTGTATGTCTTGTAGTAGTACAGCAAAACCATGCCGGAAGATCATATTTCATTTTTCTTTTGATGAAAATATTATTTCTCTTTTAGATGATATAGGGTTGTGTTCCTTCACTGGCAGGATAGTAACATATAGGATTTTATTTCTTCATTTACAGGATAATAACAGTATGTTTTTCAATTTTATGAAATTATTATCTTTTCATCATTTGAAGACAATTTTTCCTTCATTTCTACAATTTTCAATGCTTCTAAATTTCTTTAGATTGATACGAGTCATCAAAACATTAACTTTTTTCCAATGCATTTTCAGACAATAACATTTAGTGCGACTAATATCAAGAGCCTATCACAAATCAACGCCCTATCAAATATTCGTCGCCTTGACAACCTGACAATAGACTTGGATGGGAACCCGGTCACCAAGTTTACCTTGTGGCGGGTGTATGTTATCTTCAGGCTGGCACATTTCGCTCTCAAAAAAATTAATGATATCGAGGTGAGTAAAAAGCTTGACATCAATATACCTTTACATAAAAAAATATGATATTGAGGTGAGTAAAAAGCTTGACATCAATATACCTTTACATAAAAAACTTAATGATATCGAGGTGAGTGGAAGGCTTGACATCAATAATCCTTTACATAAAAATCAATGACATCTGGGGGAGTGAAAAGCTTGACATTACTAGACCTTTACATAAAAATTAATGATATCTAGGGGAGTGAAAAGCTTGACATCAATAGACCTTTACAAAAATAATAATGATATTGAGGTGAGTAAAAAGCTTGACATCAATGCATCTTGAATATCTTTGTATAATTTTGGCACAATATTTGTGCTATTGATTTGGGTAGGAAAACCTTTACTGTGAGCGTCCTAGTAAATCTGCCTTGAAAATCTTAAACTCATTCACACTGAAGACACATTTGAACTCTTCCAATTCAAAGTTTGAAAGAGTTCATTATGAAATTTCAAGGGTAAATGAGTTAATGACATATCAACAATAAAGTCACAGAGAGTTAGAAAGTTCACCTTTATGTAGAACAGCAGAATTGACTATGAGATAAACCCATGAGTAAAATAAAATATATATGGTTTTCCATGTGGATTCTTTCTATTATAAGGTTAACAAATAAACGATAGCTATGAAGTTTGAAACTAACAACTGTCCTTTTGATTATTTGTTGAAATAATATCGTTTATATCACTTTCAAGGGTCTATCTCTTTCAATGTAAATATAAAATGACACTCTGTCTATCGATCAGCAGTAAATAGTGTAATTTTATTTCATACAGAACTCATATGCACAAGGTACAGTTAGCTTCAAAAATCTTTCTGTCAAATTATCAAATTGAAGTTTTTCAATTGCAGCTCAAATATCATAAGGTCTGAAATGATATTTTCCTTGAAAGAGATCATCATGTATCTAATTAAGAATGTATAATTTAAGTTTTAATTTCAATAATTAAGAAATTATCATTAAATATAATTTAATTTTAATGTATACATAAGTTTACAAAGCTTGGCATGACTTAGCTCTAAACTGTCACTTCAGTAATTGATAATAAGCGGTTCCCAGGTGTTTCTTAGCCTGGGATTTTATTTCCATACTGTGGTACATTATCATGTTCTAAAGACGAACTAATAGCTGGGATAATGGGAGACAGCCAATAGCAGTAAACAGTTGACAAATTTATGTTAACTGGCTTTTAACAGACATTTAAACCTTTCTTCAATAGAACACACCACACAAAATGTACAAACCCCTTACCGGGCACATATCAAGATTACCAGAATGTGGACTATTGTGTATTTTACAGTAGGACCGTACAATGACATAATCAATGTGTAATATCTCCTGAGAAACGATTTGATCGCCAGCGCTAAGCCATTGAAGTGTGGGGACACTTGTGTGTGGTATCCTGGTTTTGTTTGACTCTTTAGTACAAATCACTCCAGTACTACACAATAATACCACTGTTATTATACACATTGAATGTACTCATGATAAATAAATGTTGTTTTTGTGTTCATATTACTTTATGCGTGATTTCGTTTCACGACATATGCGGTAGATTTCACGTATACAACTACATGTATGCATGTAAGGGAAGAAACAGAGATAGATTTTCGTATGAAAATCTACAGGGTAGGTTTTGTATTGCCTGTATAGTGTAAAATCTATAATAGCAGGGTTTAAATTGAGATGATATTTTAAGCAAATGAATTGTTTTTATGTTTGGGTGTTCCTTGCAGGTGTCAGCCTCCGATATTGTGAACGCGGAAAAGCTCTATGGCCCTGTGTCACACATCACAACGTCGCAGCTCCCTCAGTCAAGGCTGCTGTCTCTACTGGGGGAAACCAGGTAAGTCTTAATTCTCTACCATGTAACTCTACTGAGGGACACCAGGTAAGTCATAACACCCTACCATACATTACTCTACTAGATAACCAGGTAATTAAGTTTGAACACCTAGCCTTATAACTCTACTGGGGAGAACCAGGTAAGACTTTAGATATTACTGAAAAACCCTGAATATCTACTGGAGAAACCAGTTTATTTTGAACACCTGTTAATGTAACCTTAAATATCTACTGGGGGAAACCAGTGTTAAGCCTTAATACCCTGTTACATAACCCTTAATTTATACTGGAGAAACCATGTAACCCTTAATTTATACTGGAGAAACCAGGTTAAGCCTTACTACCTAGCCATGTAACCCTTAATATCTACAAGAGAAACCAGGTAACCCTTAATATATACTGGAGAAACCAGGTTAAGCCTTAGTACCTAGCCATGTAACCCTTAACATCTACAAGAGAAACCAGGTAACCCTTAATATATACTGGAGAAACCAGGTTAAGCCTTAATACCTAGCCCTGTAACCCTTAATATCTACAGGAGAAACCAGGTAACCCTTAACATCTACAGGAGAAACCAGGTAACCCTTAATATCTACTGGGGGAACCAGGTAGCCCTTGCTATCTACTGGGGGAACCCTTAATGTCTACTGGAGAAACCAGGGAACCCTTAATGTCTACTGGGGAACCAGGGAACCCTTAATGTCTACTGGGGGACCAGGGAACCCTTACGATCTACTCAGGGAACCAGATTAAGCCTTAATACCTAGCCATGTAACCCTTAACATCTACTGCAGAAACCAGGTAACCCTTAATGTCTACTGGGAAATCAGGGAACCCTTAATATATACTGGGGGAACCAGGTTAAATCTTAATACCTAACCAGGTAACCCTTAATATCTACTGGAGGAACCAGGTAACCCTTAATAACAACTGGAGACACAGGTCAGGTCTTAATACCTAGCCATGTAACCCTTAATATCTATAGGAGAAATCAAGTAAATGTTGACACTGTTTTATACAGTTTTACTGGAGAAACCAAGTAGGTCTTCACCATCCTACCATACAGCCTTAGACTCTCAGGAATTATTGTAAAATTCATACCCCGTTAAATTTAAAATCTTCTTGAATGAGTCCTTTAAAGCAAAATCGTGAAAAATAGTGTATCCTCAAAATATTTGAGATTTACAGTACTCGATTATACAAGGTCTATAAGAATAATAATGTGGTCAAATACCTAATCAAGAATGACGAAGAAAAATGACCAGCATTGGTGCAATAATGGCCTTAGGCCTAACGGGGAAGCTATCAAGAAAAACATACTGGGCCCAGTTGTCCAAAAGGTGGTCAGCTTAATAACTGTTTAACAACATTTTTCAACCTTCAATAATTTCGTCAATATACAAGGTAAATTCTCACAATTTTTTCAATGTAAATTCACTCTACTAAATATTTGCTATCTGGAAAGTTGTAACTAATTCAATGGTTGTGTTTTAAAGATACACAGACATTAAAATTTGAGCTAATCACTGATTAAGCTAATCAATTGTTTAGCATCTTGGCCCTGGTGGGACTTCCTTCATTGATGAAATTAGATATTTATGGTATTACTGCTCTGCATGAGGAGAGAAAAAAACAGAAGCAGGTGGAAGAAAAATTTAATTTGTAATTAATTTTACTTGCCGGGAATAATGCCAAGCCCCTGTGTTGACAAAACAACGGTATGTCAATAGAGCTAGTCACACCATGTAGTGTCAGATCAATTCATGTAGAGGAAAGAGTAATTTACTTCCAAAGTTTTAAAAACAAATGAGGCTTGGGTTAGGTGGTTGAAAAATAATATGTATTTTATTTAGAGAAATTATACTTAGTTATACAAACATGTGGTGAAACCTGTCGATCTATATATTAACCTCTGTGTACGACAACTTCCACACCTAGAGTTAAGGTTTACGATGGCGTTAAAAACCAACAACACAATTTCTCACTCACTACGTAAATGTCAGTGATGTTATTGTACATTGGTGGAAGAAATATCCAATAAACGACTTCATTTACATACATGTCCACAATCTTGACATGGATCCACGTTACCAACAACCCACACTGGCTACTGTGGGATCCGTCTGACTGTGGAATAACTTTACATATATTGACGTACACAATGAAAGGAAATTGACCAGTAGTGACCAAAGTGTTGATCAATATTTACGATACCTATTGTTATTCTGGATTGTCATAAAAGTTTGCCTACCCAGTTTTCACCATCAGCACAAGGATTTAAATGATCATTTATTGAGGAAGATATTTTATAATTCGAGTCCAAGCATAATATATTAAATATATTTATAAGGAACAGAGAAAGTGTTTCCCAGTCAGGGTCAGGAGAGAAATCAACATGTTTGAACAATGACATTATAATACTTGACCTCCGAAGGATTTACATATATTGAGGACATTTCAAACTGAACAATATACATACAACAGGTGTGCATGTGTCGTGGACAGAGCATCTGAATCTTCAACGGATTGTGAACACTTTCTGTTACATCTATAAAGTGCTTCTGGATAATGGATTATTGAATCGTGACCATTTTTGGGGTTGTACTAATGTTTATAAAGTGATGTTTGATTATTGGATCCCGAGTCTTTTTGTGGTCATGACATGTTACATTAAATTATGAAATCTGTGGTCACTATGGTCACAGTTTCAGGTGACTTACGGAGTGTATAGAGCTATACCTGTGTTATCACTGGTCACTACAGATCTCTTCACTTCATACATATTTTTTTTCAAGAAGAAACAAACAATCCTGGCCAAATGTGAGGAGTAGATGGCTGAATCATGTGTTAGTCAAACAGAATGTAAAACTTGTAGTCAGTTTCTCATGAGAAACACAATGTTTTTGTTACAAAATACCTTCATGCTGATGGTACTGGATGTATTACTGTGAAGAAAATTAATTAATATGGGTTTTTTTGGAGACTGAGTTGAAAGAATGTAAAATTCATAGATGGCAACACGTCCCAGAGTTGGTATTAAGTGTCTTCAGCATTAAGTGTTAGGAATAGAACTGATCGAACGTTCAAAGATTCAAAATCTGAAGTCAGTTAAATTTTCTATACTTGGAAAAATAAAACACCAGCTTTATTATGTCACTGTGACCCCAAGTGACCATTGACTGTCCAGTTTTATTGTGCCACTTTGGCCACCATTAGGTGACCATTGACTGTCCAGTTTTACTGTACCACTTTGGCCACCATCAGGTGACCGTTGACCATTCCAGTTTTATAGTGTCGGGTTGGCCACCATTAGGTGACCATGTATACTTTTACAATCTTACCGTCAAAATGTAGGCGGGTCTAACATTGGACCAGCAAGGTGCTTTGTCAATAGTATAGATTTTATGTGGTGAAAGTTCTGACCTGTTGTTGATTCAGTTTGTTAGACTCGGTATTGGTGTTAAAGGTTTCTGTGTGCAAGCCTCTCCATGACAGTGATGGTCTGTGGGCCAGCAATAGTACCGGGTAGAACAACCTCTCATTGTCCACGAGATGTGTACAAAGCAAGTTACTTCAACAATTCACATCGGACGAATTGGACTACAACAAAAGTGGACAGAATCATTGAATAGTTTAACCAAATGATTTCAACTTCTAACACATATATATGGAAAAAAGAATCGCAGTGGACAACATCTTTTCCTCCCAGTAAACTGTGGGCACCTAAGATTCTTATTTTCTTGTGCATACACATTGAAAACTTTTGACCAAAGACTTCAATTTTTTTTTATTTGGCACAAAATGTGATGGACAAACTGTGCGGAATTTTTGATTTGTTTACATTTGGATGTGTTGACACATGTCACCTGTATGGATGTAAAAACTCTTCATCAAGGCTATGAATTTGTTGAATGGAAAAAAATGGAAAATGTAGAGGACATTTCAGTGTACATGCTGAAGTTGACATGAAGAGGAATTCATGATATTACAACTGTGTACCCCAGATTTTGGCGTATGTACGATGTGAAAGTTCATAATAAACTTCTGCTGTTGAATATAAGTGTTTAGATACAGCATAGACTTAATGAGACGTTGACATTTTCACGATAGGAATTTCTGAGGACATACCTGGGTATACCAAATATTTGATAACTTAAAATGGCTCCGCATGAAGGATATGGCAAATGGTGCTAGCTACCATTACTACTACATAAACGACTTGGAATGTCTCTGGTTTACTGGACAGGAGATCGACTACATACGTGGATGGTGTGACGGAGTAGTATATATACCCGCTATCTCTCCTCAGTCCATTATAACAGTTAAATGATCAGGACACGATCAATCCGCCCTCATTGGTAGCTTAATGAAATCACAAGATAAATTTTGAATAGCTGATATTGTCAAAATTATTAAATTGGGAAACCAAACATACAGGACCTGGGATTCAAAATGGTCAGCATCAGATAAACTGTTCAAAAAAGTTGATTTAGATTTAAATATTGCCAAGAACTTCAATTTCAAAAACTTGACTGAATATATTTTGGCCAAGTAAGCTTGATTTAACTAGATCCTGATGAGTTTGTAGAAGTCGATAACTGATCCGTTTCACGGTGTTCAGAATTCGTGGTCTAGGTTCACCGACAGTCAATCTGATAGTACGAACTATCCTTATAAGTCAACTATCACGGAATACGACGTCTATATAGCTCTAATAGATCCGAACAGTTGATAGCTATACAGCTTAACGTATCGACAACACTTGTGCTTTGTCTGGCTAATTGGAGCTAATAGAACTCTTAACCAATACTGAATAAAGATTATGAAGTAGAACAGTGTCATTAATTTGTTTGAATGATAGCTATCATACAGACTTTGATTAACTTGGATGTCTTCGTTTTGGCTGCATTTTTTTTTTAAACATTTCACTGACAGCAACTGATAGGTTTGCGTATTGAATAGCCAACAAAATCTACCCCGCCGATAAGCTTGGCCCTGAGAACATAGTCCTAAAGAGGCAGCGGTCATTTACTGTCAGATCAGGTTTATGGGACTCGAGGACATTGGACTAATTATAGTGTCTGTGTATTACACGGAGATCGGGAAGATTTTAACTATTGGATTTAGATACTACAAGTTATTTGATCCTTAACAGTGTTTTTTTAAAGTTCTGTCTTGACTATCTCTACTTTGTAACATTTTGAATGATCAGAAAGACGGGAATTACCTCTTTAAGAAGCAATTTCACACGATGGAGTCTGATTCATTTAGAGATTTGTTTGGTTTTAAAGACTTTAAATCTATAAAAGTGTATTGTTGTGATGCTTCCAAATGGATACAATGAAAAATCTCGAGTTCATGAAGATGAATATTGGCTACTTCTTTCCAAAGAAGAGTACCCCGACCTATCCCTACTCCATCGGTAACCCGATGCCAGTACCTCACACGATCGGGGCTCTATCTCACAGTGCTCAACCTAGGAGCCTATGTATAGAATCGGACAGAAATGCCGAGCTGGCGAGCATGACAGCTTTCAGCTCTACCAAAATGGAGATCAAAACGAAACCAAAATTTCAGAGAAGTCATTCGCTTACTTCTGGGTTAGATAGTGGAATGGACATGGAAATCAGTCTGAGCCCTCCGTCTCCGTATGCACCTGTCAACAACTGGGTCCCTTCTCAGGAGGAATTTCAAATATCCCAGCCTGACGTGACTCTTATTCGCAACCCTGAAACCAGAATTCATATCCACAGCTATTTAGAATCGATTCCTTCAGACAGCGGTACCAATTTTCGGGTTGATGAGATTCGCTATCAAAAGAATTTGGACAATGGGGATGTAAATAACAGACGGACATTCATTAAACGCTATTCTGAGCCTCCCACTGTCCGAGAAATAAGAGGATCATTGCCGTGTAGGTTTAACCGAGATATTGAGTCCCACCCAGCCAGATGTAGCACTATAGGGCTAGTCCAGGACACCTCAGCCACAGATGGTCATGGTCAGAAGCCTTACAGGGACACTGAGGTCCCAACTGTCTCATCAAGGAATGGTACACCTAAAACTAAAGAAAATGTTAACCCAGGCAGAGATGTTACGACTACAATCCACAAAAATGATTCCGAGTCTGTGGTAATAACTACACGACGAGAACAAACGGGTCGTCATTCAAAAATGACAGAGATAGATTCTAGTAAAATCCGGGAACCTCCGTCCAAAAAGGAATCAGAGCTATCATCAGGGAGGAAAAATATGGCAACCAGTCGCCATAGTAACCCACCTCTTATCAGGAGGGAAAGTGCTCAAAGTTTGCCGAGGGATTTAAACTTCTATCCTTCAAAGGAAAACAACAGACAGATAATTAACGATTTAGACAAAGACCATAATTTTGATGGATTAAAAACCAAGTCTCGTGTTTCACTCAAGTTCTTAAATGTGCAATCGTCTGAAACAGTGGTTCAGAATTCGTAAGTATAGCAAAATGTAATGTTATACATTCAATTGACATTAAGTCTTTTATCGAAAAGTAGTAGCTGTTTAAATAGCTTTGTTCTTATGTTTTGAGGTTGATCAAATTATTTTTTAACTTAGATCTTACCTTCAATTAAAAATGTTTTCACATACAAAAGTTTAAATGTGACTTTCTGAGGGGTTCTATTGTAAAATATATATACTTGAATAAATTGTATTGGTTTAAACGCTCCATTTAATCTACTGAAAGAAAAAAAAAAATATTGAAACTGATGGGATTATTTTAAAGTTACTTTTGTAGGGGATGATATTATTAGGGAATTTGTATCTTGTTTTCATTTAAGAATTTCAATTAAACATTTTGAAACTGTTGTTAAGTTGAAGAAGCTTTGCGATAAACCCTGTAGTTCTGTACAGTATATACAGACATAGGTACACAATATTTGGCCTATACAAGTGTTACATGGCCAAGATATGTGATTGTTCGGAGATATATAATAGTAAAATGTATTACCAGTGGTGAACTATACCCGCCTGACAGGTGTCGTCCGACACACATATATAAACACTTTGTTTTTACCGCGGATCTTAATACAATAAAGTAATTCGTATTGTCATCATGGTTAACGACAGCTTTTGTCTATAGGTGTGCAGTACATACAGTCCAGCGGGTCATACAGACAAGTCTTGGGAATTATTTATGTTTCTTCAACTGTAGTTTTTTTCAACTGTTCTGTAACAGAATTGTTTGATGAGTATCAGTCCTCCAAGTCAAAATAATAACTTCATTCTTTCATGAAAAAATTCACCTAATGTTTTCATTTTGATTGACCTAGAATGTAACAATTGAATTCATACTGTATAAACATGGAATTTTGTAGTTACATGTATTAACATTTTGTGGAACACCAACTAATTTACATATAACTTGCAATATCATAACTCAGCGTTATGGAAATACTTTAGCTGGAACTTGAGTATTAACTGTAAACATAGCCAAATTAATTACTTTGAAAATATGGTGAATTATTTCTAGTAAAATTATTTCACTGAAATTCATTTTAGATTAGTAATTGTTATACTGTGCTGTCTAAATCCTATGTGAGTGGCCGTGGTGGCCAAATGGTTAAAGCGTCTGACATTCTGCTGCCACTAGCCCTCCACCACAGGGTCACGGGTTCGAGACCTACGTGGGGCAGTTGCAAGGTACTTGCCGTAGGTTAATAGGACGTAAAACAAAAACAACCCAAACCTAAATGCTATGTCATATATACTATAAAATATGTAAGATAAAATAAATTTTTAAATAGTTCACCTTTGAAAAGTTCTTCAGTACTAAAATGACACCATTTTGTTGTCATTTTCCGATAACAGATCACTGTAAAAAATGACATAGCAGTATTACTGGATAAGGTCCTGTCCAGGTTAAATATTTTCCCACATCAAGGTGGTGTATAGGTGAAATACATGCTCTGAATCTCTGAATGGGGATAAGATTTTTAAATGACATCTTTTCAGGTGTTCTTTCAGATGAAAACATAAGATCTTTGAAAATAGGAATAAGGTAGTTTAGCAAATTCACTGGTTGAACATGCTCAGTTTTAGGGTCCAAAATCGGGAAAGTTAGCAAGTATGAGAAAATAAGGTGTGGAAAGTATGAAACTAGAAATAAGGGAATAGGTTAGGTAATTACTGAGCCCTGTAAGTTAGGGAGTAAGGTAAGGTAATTACCGGGCCCTGTACGTTAGGGAGTAAGGTTAGGTAATTACCGAGATCTGTAAGTTAGGGAGTAAGGTTAGGTAATTACCGAGCCCTGTAAGTTAAGGAGTAAGGTTAGGTCATTACCGAGCCCTATAAGTTAGGGAGTAAGGTTACGTAATTACCGAGCCCTATAAGTTAGGGAGTAAGGTTACGTAATTACTGAGCCCTGTAAGTTAGGGAGTAAGGTTAGGTAATTACAGAGATCTGTAAGTTAGGGAGTAAGGTTACGTAATTACCGAGCCCTGTAAGTGAGGGAGTAAGGTTAGGTAATTACCGAGCCCTGTAAGTTAGGGAGTAAGGTAAGGTAATTATCGAGCCCTGTAAGTTAGGGAGTAAGGTCAGGTAATTACAGAGATCTGTAAGTTAGGGATTAAGGTTACGTAATTACCGAGCCCTGTAAGTTAGGGAGTAAGGTTAGGTAATTACCAAGCCCTATGAGTTAGGGAGTAAGGTTACGTAATTACCGAGCCCTGTAAGGTAGGGAGTAAGGTTAGGTAATTACCAAGCCCTATGAGTTAGGGAGTAAGGTTAGGTAATTACTGAGCCCTGTAAGTTAGGGAGTAAAGTAAGGTAATTACCGAGCCCTGTAAGTTAGGGAGTAAGGTTAGGTAATTACAGAGCCCTGTTAGTTAGGGAGTAAGGTTAGGTAATTACAGAGCCCTGTAAGTTAGGTAATTACCGAGCCCTGTAAGTTAGGGAGTAAGGTTAGGTAATTACCGAGCCCTGTAAGTTAGGGAGTAAGGTTAGGTAATTACCGGGCCCTGTAAGTTAGGGAGTAAGGTTAGGTAATTACAGAGATCTGTAAGTTAGGGAGTAAGGTTACGTAATTACCGAGCCCTGTAAGTTAGGGAGTAAGGTTAGGTAATTACCGAGCCCTGTAAATTAGGGAGTAAGGTTAGGTAATTACTGAGCCCTGTAAGTGAGGGAGTAAGGTTAGGTAATTACCGAGCCCTGTAAATTAGGGAGTAAGGTTAGGTAATTACCGAGCCCTGTAAGTTAGGTAATTACTGAGCCCTGTAAGTTAGGGAGTAAGGTTAGGTAATTACCGAGCCCTGTAAGTTAGGGAGTAAGGTTAGGTAATTACCGGGCCCTGTAAGTTAGGGAGTAAGGTTAGGTAATTACAGAGATCTGTAAGTTAGGGAGTAAGGTTACGTAATTACCGAGCCCTGTAAGTTAAGGAGTAAGGTTAGGTAATTACCGAGCCCTGTAAGTTAGGTAATTACTGAGCCCTGTAAGTTAGGGAGTAAGGTTAGGTAATTAAAGAGATCTGTAAGTTAGGGAGTAAGGTTACGTAATTACCGAGCCCTGTAAGTTAGGGAGTATGGTTAGGGTATTGCCTAGCCTTGTGAGTTAGGGAATAAGGTTAGGTAATTACCGAGCCCTGTAAATTAGGGAGTAAGGTTAGGTAATTACCGAGCCCTGTGAGTTGGGGAGTAAGGTTAGGTAATTACCGAGCCCTGTAAGTTAGGGAGTATGGTTAGGGTATTACCTAGCCTTGTGAGTTAGGGAATAAGGTTAGGTAATTACCGAGCCCTGTAAGTTAGGTAATTACTGAGCCCTGTAAGTTAGGGAGTAAGGTTAGGTAATTACCGAGCCCTGTGAGTTGGGGAGTAAGGTTAGGTAATTACCGAGCCCTGTAAGTTAGGGAGTAAGGTTAGGTAATTGAAAAGCACCAGATACAGTGTACTGTATTTGCTGCCGAAGAAAAAGTTGATCAGTTGTACATATATGTTTAAGTAATTTGTGACTGTATACAGTGTAGACAGTGTAGACTGCTTTAAATTTTTTCTCAGCAATACCAGGATTTTTATATATCACATCTGAAACTTATCTAAGATTCAATGTTCAGAGACAAATTTACCCCTCTTATAAGATGTAACCCCTGGTATGACATGATTTAAGGGTGATATCTGTGTATTGTGTATATGCTCACCGACCTTTCAAAGATCTGTTGAGCCGGACAGCCACCCTAAGTATCCCATTGTGGCTGGTGGCCACACAATGGCATGACATGGCCATCTCGACTACCATCAAGGCTATAAACCATGTTGACGGATCTAGTCATTGTTTTCTGTTACTGTATAACAATATTTATGTAGTGTTTAAATTGATTTTGGTCCCCAGTACAGACATAAAACCAGGTAATTTCTTTTAAATATTCTGTTTCTTAGATAAGATAGACTACATGGTCTTGGACCATGTAACAGTTCAGATTAGGCCACAGATTGTCTCACAGACACATTGGTTAGTAATTAAGTACTTAGAGGATCGCAAATGAATTCCCCTAAACTTATGTTATTTTAAAAAAATAAGCTGCAGCAAGTTTCCAGCTATTTTCTCAGAATTAAGACATCTAAATTTATTGAAATTTCATTTGTTAACACAGGGTTAACACATTTTTGAAGGTCAAGGTTACATTTTTGTATTTATTAATGATGGAGCAATCATCGGGATAGCTATTATTAGAACACAGCTTACCATGTGTTGTATTTCCACTGTAAAGGGTAAAATTAACCCTTCACGAGTATGGGTTTTGCAAGGATGAACATTTCATGATGTGAAAGTTTTCCACTATTAAATTTATATAAAAATATACAATTTGTTCATTTACTTACCTTTCTGTTATATAATAATATAACAAATCTCAAATCCCTTTTCGAAACAGTAGGTGTCTAAATAATTCTAAACTTCCTGAAAACTGTTGGTCTGTTCAAAAAGATATAACTAGCCAAAGCACTTTTACTCTTCAAGTTGCCTCTTTGTTTGTTTGATGTCTTTACCTTCATGTTTTATTTACCTTTTATTGGCCCTAATGACCTCTTCTGATGGGTCGTTAAGAATGCAATAACTAACTAACTAACCTTGAGCATTCCGCATTGCCTAAAATGATTTTTTTACAATATTTTTGTTGATATCCTCACCTCTGTTGTAATAGCTCACCTTCTCTGTCTCACAGGAGGAAGCAGCTCCTGGCTATGAGCGAGGAAAAGTCCAAGAAATTCTTGGAAGGAAAACTTGACAAATCACAAGGGGAGTTTGTGGGGAGGTCTGGACTCAACTACGCTGGTCCGGACACATCAACCTCGAAATCAACAGTGAGTGACAATCCAACGATTCCTAACTTATATATCAGGGTCAATATTCACGAAACTTTTCTCATTCATGCTCAAACTAACATTCCATGCTCGAGCCCTGTTTCTTGTCGTGGCGATAAATTAATAAATACTCACATTTTATCAATGATTTGGAAGAATTTCGAGAGACATATAATCAAATACCATTTCCATTGTGTAGACTTGACTTGTTGACAGTCATAGGATTTATGCAAGTTACAAGAAAATTGGTTTAAGCACATAATCCATGTTTGAGCTCGAGAACAACATTTTTGAATAATTGGGCCCAGTTGTTATATTTACAGAATCAAAATTCAAGATGATCAGAAAAAAATTAAAACAATGGATACCAGCTAATCCCCAAATTTAGTACCTGTTCTTGTACTCAAACCTAAGTGATATGTTTAAGATTTATTTAATAGATTTTGGGAAAAAAAATATATACTAAAAATGTTAATGGAAGGCTACAAACCTAAAATAATTTTAAAAAATATTGAAACGAGGAAGAAATCTAAATAAATACTTTCTCAGTGACAAAAAGTACAGAGAGGAGAAGTTTTTTGGACTTGAATTAAAAAATGGATACCTCAAAGTATTTTTTTCAAATTAAAGAAGCTAGTTTTATTAGAACTTTCATATCTTTCCTTGCAATACACTCAAAAAATATATCATGAATAAACACACTGAGATTTCATATTTAACTTGTAATTTGTAGTACTCTGTATGCTTACACTGGTCTATAAGATTTATTGATTCTGTTTCTCTTCCTAGGAACAACAAGCCAAGAAGACATTTGCCAGATCATACATTAACGAGATAGTGAAAGAGACAGTGTTTGCTGATAGAAAGAAGAATGAACTACTCAAACTGTGGCCATCCATTTTCCATGAAATGATATATTCTGCGGTGGCCGACATGGCAGATATTCAGGGATATGCAAAACGATGTTTAGAAGAGATAGAGAAGGGTAGCTAGTGATGGCACATTAGTTGTTAGTAGATTACTTGTTTTCCTTGTAATGTTTATCCAGTTTAGGCTGGTGAATGGTGATTTTTTTGTTCAGCTACTCTGTGATTGGCTTACTCGTTGCTTACACTGTGGAGACGTCGACACAACCATCAGAATGTAACGACAACTGCGATTGGTTGCTGACATGTGCTTAAACAACAGCAGCGATTGGTTGCCTACATATTTGTTTATAACACTTCCTATGATTGGTCACTTTATTTGTGACAAGTACAGTGTTTGTAATCCTAGTGTGTTACAAGGAGTTTGATTGGCTGTTTGTAATTATGACAAGGATGCTGTTGGTTACTGATCATTTGACCATTGTCAGATTGTGATTGGTTCAAGTCTTAAGTGAGAAGCCTTGCTCAAGTCCCTTCTGAGACTTTATATATTCTAAGTGCTTTTCTGCTCAAGCTATATATTTATTTCCACAGACAGTTCATAACCTTACATGCCAGTTTGTATTGATTACATGTGCTGATTACATTAACACATTTGAGATGAATAATTTATAATTAACAGATTTAACATGGAATTTTTCATTCAACCAATATTTCTGCTTTAGGCTCAGTTTTTTGAGCAGGGTAAAAGTATTTCACAAGCCACTTCATATGTGAAAGTATTCTGTAGTGTCAATGAGTGAGGAAAACCAATCTGACATCATAACATTAGTTATATTTCATATTTCAGTAAATTCAAGTCAATTGGAATCTCATAACTTACATACCTTAAATTGTGCCACTTGTATTGAATATTTCACTTGATCAATCAATGTGAATTGTAATTTGTTATTGTGATATTCTGTGACCTTAATATGCAATTGTAACAAATTGACAATCATCTGTTGCAATGTTGTATGTTTAGAGGGGACATTACTATCATTGTTTGTCTCTGTTGTAGTATATATCATTGTACCTACTGTGATGTATTGTATGAAAAATAATGCCATATATAAGTACCATATTCTTTCTGATGCTATCTTACACATTTGATTTGTGTTTAGAATTAAGGGTGTATGGTACCTTACACATTATACCTGCAATTTGTGTAAGAGTTAAGGGTGTATGCTACCTAACATTTTACACATGGGAATCATATAATTGTGCTACTATAAACATTAACATGAGTTAAAGATACTCACACAAATTTCTTAAAGTAGAAATCTTTTGGGAAGGAGATACTCTTCACAACAAGGTAACATTCATCCTTAAATAGCCACTTTGTGGTTACAGAAACATTACACCAATTGGCATTTTGGAGATTGAGAACAATTGTTATGTGTAGATGACTCAAAAAAACTTGCATGTAAAAGCACACCCTTGATTTTTTTTAAACATTAGTTCCAGTCTCTTTTTATTTGCCATTTAAGAATCTTGACTGTCATATATCAAAGCTTGCCTCACTGATTAATATTCTGATACTCACCAAAAATCTTGCATCCTGGATCTGCGTACATTGTACTTTCAAAATTATAACAATATTATTTGGGGGGAAACTCAAGTGTCTAGACTATAACATTTTACTATCAAGGGTTAAAGATAGCCAGCATTTACAGCAGTTTACGGAAATTTCAATTTACGTGTCTTTTTGTACAAATTACTTGTTACGACAGAGTCAACTTGATTAGGGAATGAAAACCTTTTGAATTAAAATCTGCTGGCACTGGAATCAGTTTTCGAAAAAGAAATTTTTAACAAATTCAAAAAGCAGTTTCTGATGTATGCAATTTTGACTTTATCAGTAATGTCATAATTATATGCATAAAATTAAATAATCATCTCCAAAGCTAGCCTATCCTAGACTCAAAATTTGTTGAACAATTTCATTATTACACAGGACACATAGGCACAATAATTTATGGCAGTATATTACTCGATACATGTCATAATGTATACTTCAGTGTCCTGTTTTGTTGTAAGTGTAAAAGTTAACGACATTGTGGTTTAAACCATAGCTTGATAAATTTTAAATATGGGTATGTATATAAATTATTAGTTGCCACATTTTCTTGTATAAATGAGTTGGAAATATTTTTTGAATGAATACATATGCGTAAGAATGGATGAGGGTGTGTAAATGTGAGCAAGCGAATGGGTTAGTATATGAAGGAGCTTCGGTGTGGTAGAGGAGATAATTTATGAGTCGTGTTGGATTAATCTCACTGATATCAAATTATCTTAAGTCACTTTATGTTAATTTATTTATCTGTTCAGTTTTGTTATGAAGCACGCAAAATGAAAATAAATTAGGTTTGAGCTTTCCTCCTCCAGTAACGTCTCGTAATTAATGCCTATTAGAGGGCTGAAAACAGATTGAAGGGTTCATATGCTATATGCAGTCTCAGACAGGCATACATCTGCACCTTAGGGTTTTCTTTTTAAGATATGGCCAATTTTGTATGCTGTAAATAGGGAAATTGCAAATGCTTGTTTTATCATAACATCATGAGAAAATACTAACTAATTTTTGGACAAGTGAATTCGTCTGCAAACAGTTTTAAACAATTCAAAAAGTATAGTCCTTAAAATTTTAACCTTTGAGTTTTTGAGAAATTAAAACTTAAATTCATTTTGTGGCAATAGGTTTTTTATGTATAGAAAACATTTATGCAGATTTGTTTTAACAGTCAAAACATTTTTCTTAAGTTGGACTTACGTAGAGTGTACCATGAAAAATAGCCGATTTGCTTTTGAAAAATATTTCCCCTTCATTTTTATAGCAATTATTACTAAAAAGAAAAATATGCCTTCAATAACTTTTACGTAAGATGTGATACAGATGAAAAACAAAGACGAATCAGCATTAGTGTTCTGAGGGTAAAAATGTAACGAGGCCAGACCAGGATTCAAACCCTAGACCCTTCAATCTAAGGACAGTTGCTTTTACAAACTGTGATACCTGGCCAGTGGCAGTTCACTAGCCTAGTCACGCTAGAGATATAGCTAAAATGAAATCAAGGGGAGGTAACTCAACATACAAATAGTTCAAACGAAATTAAGGGGAGGAAACTCTACATACAAAAAAAGAGAGTGGAATTCTTTTGTGTTTTGCCTGCAGTGGCACATGGAGCCTCAACTCAAAAGCTTACAAAATCTGCCCCGATGTATATAGGTTTCTGCCTTTTTATCTTGAAATATGCACTAAATCATTCTCCTTTAATACAGAATTTTTTCTTTTCTATTTGCTGGAATTGAATTATAATTTTTCTGCAATTTGCAAATTCTTCCATTTATAAACTGAAACATGTTGTGAGTAAAATTTCTAAATGTAACTGAACAGCACTGGTATACTTTTCTTGAATTGTACATGTACCTAGAAATTCAAAATTAGAAAAATAAAAGATATGTGCAACCAATGTAGAAAAACATTGCAGCGATTTGTATAAATACATATTCATTGTGTTAGATGTCTAAAAAGTATTCAGCATATTTAGAATTAAGAACTTTGTTTGATGATAACTTGGTTTCACAGCCATCCTTTCCAATGCAGTGTTTGCCATTGTGATAATATGCCCAGATTTGTAAACTGCTTTTAGAACCAAGGTTTGAGCTGGCGGTTTCTTAATTAGGCTAGATTTGCTATATTATTAATACATACACATAATTGAAAATGTTTACCTTCCCATGACAAAACAATTCATTAAATTCATTAAATATTTTCTAACATGTAAATAATTTTCAATGATTTCTTTTTAATGTACAATGTGAAGGTGATCAACCAAGTAAAGGGAGGTAATTGTCCTGAAATTTACAAGATAATCAATTTCCATGATACATGTCTACTATGGTAATAGAAAAATTATATTTATGTATGTTAGATGTTCTATGCAAATCCAATTATGCAAAATTTTATTTTTAGTTCATGATATAAATTTTAATTACTTAGGAATGCTAGACTATCTCAGGACTTGGACAATAATATTTTCAAAGTGCTCTTACAATCCTTAACCTTTCACCCCTAGGTAACTTTAGTAGACTCTACCATACATTGATCTGGATGAGTCCATTGTGGTCCACAGTGGTGAACGGTTAAACTCTATACAGTTGCTGACTGGATTTTACAGCAATGTATGTTAACTTAATCCTGAAATTTTCCAAATGAACTGTTCCAACCTTTGAAAATGTGTTTTCAGGGGTGAATGAGTTAAGATGAATCTGAGGAGTACAGTCTAATTCAAGGCTCTAACAAAGCTTACCATTAGGGGCCGAACTCGATAATTTGGCAACTCGGCGTATGGTTTTGGTGTAATATTTCATATAGACCTTTCACAAGAGAATTTGAGGCTACAAGTTGGTCAATGAATTTTCCGCAAGTAGGATTTGTTAATGTTGAAGTTCAGACAAAGTTTTGACAATTGTATGAAATCATAAATCATACTTTATAAGCAGTAAAAACTTACATCCATTTTTTTTTTATTATTATTATGAAAGTTAATTGACAAACAAATTGGGGTAAATGTCAATCAAAACTTTAATAAAAAAAAAATGGGGGGGGGGGGGGAGATGATCTGAGCCTGCGCTTGATCATGGAACAGCCTCGGACCTTAATCATTTACTCATAAAAGGAGAGGTTTTCTTGAAAATGCAGCACTTTTTTTTATCTCGGAGATTGGTCTTGCTAAATTATCCCAAAACCTGTCACACTCTCAATCGTTTCTGGAATATATTCAACAAATAAATCTACAGACAACACAAGAGGACAATCTCCGTCTCTGTGGTGTGGTGGAGACGTTGTTGTGGGTGTGAAATATCAAACAACTTCTCTAAACTGTCCTCCTAGTGGAGTATCACGTACTGCGATATCAAACAACTTCTCTAAACTTTGTTGTGCTGAGCTACCTACCATTACAGAGCTTCATAAACAATTGTTGTTGTTTTCTTAATTACAAATACGGAAATATTATTATTATTTATTTTTGTACTGTGTAGGATGAAAAGGTGACTGTACACAATAATTATAATGTGGGGATGTAATCCCAAAATACATTGAATATTTAAAACAAGCATGTGTCTTTGTTGTTCTTGCATTCTAACTTGCACTGTTTAAGTTACATTAGTGTATGCAATGCTGTAAAGCTAAAATCCTTACTACTTCCATAGTAGTAAGGATATATTTGTTCTTGGTTAAAATGATGATCTCCAATGCTCTCGAAAACATTTGTTTTTATACAGTGGGACCTCAATAATCCAACCACTTCTCTTCCTAGCCCTTCAGAGCTTATATTTCATGTTATATATTATACTTGACAACAAATTAAGTTTCTTGTATCTTTTATACAAAACTGAAGGAGAGGCCAAGGAAATGACCTTGCATTAAAAAAAGATAAATGTCAATTATCTGACATTTCATGTAATATAGCTCTTTATGTTAGATTAGTTCTATAGAATATAAACAACAAACACCATATTTAAGAGGGTTTTTTTGTATTCAATTTGGTAATAATATATTAAATTTTATTTGAAAAAGATATTGAGCATGCCATTCAAGAGTATGTACAACATATAAGGTTTTACTTCATGTACAGACAAACACCAACTGGCAGTCAGAACCTTCGTAAGATGGTCAGAGAATGTCCACAATATACGGCAAATTAGCACTGGGTTAATTAACACTTGAGCTCAAAGTATGGTCCAGAATTATTAATCAATGTTATGCCCTAGATAACGCTCTATAATTAGCACAGGGTGATGTAAATAGTCCAGACAAATATTGCCCGAGATGTAATGACTATAATTAGAACAGAGTACCTGAAAATACTTCAAGGTGATGTAAGGTACTAATAAGTCGGAGATGTAAGGTACTAATAAGTCGGAGATGTAAGGTACTAATAAGTCTTGAGATGTAAGTCTCGAGGTGTAAGGTACTAATAAGTCGGAGATTTAAGGTACTAATAAGTCGGAGATGTAAGGTACTAATAAGTCGGAGATGTAAGGTACTAATAAGTCTTGAGATGAAAGGTACTAATAAGTTTGAGATGTAAGGTACTAATAAGTCCGAGATGTAAGGTACTAATAAGCACATATATCACCTCAAGGTATGATCCAGAAAAATACTCGCAAGCATTGCCAGATGTACAGGATACAATTTAGCTCTATATATCATACTATGATTCGCTATAGGTTAATATCTTAAATGCTTATCATATAGATTAAATACCAATCCAGTAAAAACATTAAGCGTATGGTTGCTATGTATATTTGTGGTGGAAGAACTCTGGGTTTGAACAGATACACACTTTTAGGTACATGATGTATTTTATATCTACGAAATATGACAATTGATGCTTACACATATACCAAATATTTTAGATGACGATTGATGTTACTTGGTATTTCTACAAAAATACGTAAAAATATATTCCAGCCATTAATATTTACAATTCAATCTCTCAGTGTCAGATTAAAAGATTTGTTCCAAATGGTGTCAGATTAAAACAGGCTCATTTTTCTTTCCAAATTTGTTTTTCGATTTTCGATTTATATTAATTAAATTAACCTAAGAAGTGTTCCCCAGTCCTGAAACCCAAGACATGTGCTGGTACTAGATATGGTCCACAACCAAGTGTCAAAATATCATTTCAAAAGAAAATCTTATTAATAATTTTATCAAATTGTTTTCGAAATTTCAACTAATTACTGTTTTGCTTACTGAACAACAGATGCGAGTTTAATTTTTGTACACAAAACACTTGATACTTGACGCACAGAACTTTGTTTTAGGAAGGAATGTAGACAAAGGGGGACAACTCATAAAAGATAACAGAATTAGGGGAAAAAATGGGTGGATGCAATATTTTTGCATGAAAGCTGAAAAAATATTCAATGAAGGAATGCTTTCCATTGCATGCATCACCCCACTCCGACCAGCAACACAAGACATGGCACATGTACTAAGGCACACAGCAGCCAGAAAAACTGGAGCGAAATGAAATTCTCTCATTTATATAAGTGGACAGGAATTTTTTAATGAATTCCTATACAAGCTTCAAGAAGATTCAGACGAGATTCTGTGCTAATTTTCATCTAATTTCACATTGGGTTTTTTTCATGGGTAATTATTGCTTGATTCATATTCTTAGAGAATATCTCTTATCTACACTTTGCTATGACTAGGGCATTTAAAACCGTTATATTTTAACATACATGTTAGTTACTACCCTCCTTGTTATTCTGAGCATGATTTCAAGATAGGTTATGCTTAAATTCGCCATTAAATGTTATTGTGGAAAGATAAATATTTGAAAGGGAGATCTTGGTAGAGTATTTATTATAGGCAGAAGCCCTGCCATATCAAATGCATCAAAATTCAATTCAAACATATTAAAGGTGAACAGATCCAATCTCAAGTTCTTCTGATCTAAACTAGGTTCAAACTTCAGACTTCAATCTGACATTAATCAAATGGGTTAAATGCAAGTAGTGCAAGATCAGCATGCTTTGTGATACAGAAATTATTATTAAACACCTAATATCGCTTCAATTTCAGTGACATGGGTTCTAACTACATCGGTGACAAAATTTACGTGAAAAGCAAACAAATCAAATCAAAAATGTATACATTGCACTTTGAGAAAAATCTGAATTTTCAACAATAAATATTAAATAACTGATTTATGTACAGCAAAATTGCAAAAAATTATACAGATGTCGATAAATCACGATCACTAAGTTAAATAGCACTCATGTTTAAAGACAGGTTCTAACCAAGCAAAAATACTTTATAATTTCCCAACTATGAATTCAATGGATCCAAAGATTGACATTTAATATTTCAAAAAACGTCTTGAGATGAACCCTCACACTGAGAAGAGGAGACAAGCCAAGGTCGACAGATACACAAAATGGGAAATTTCCAAGGTTGACAGATATAAAAAAAAATAGTCGATTTCCAAGTCGACAGATATGAAAAAATGTCCAAAGTTGACAGATATACAAAATGGGTGAATTCCAAGAGACACATGTCATTTGGATTTGCTAGAGATAGGATTAGGAAAATACTTCAGGTGTAAAACAGCACTAACATTTAGATAGAGAGGATGAAGTAACATACAGGGTGTCACACTTCTCGCTCCAGGAAGTAACTTGTAAGACACTCACCTTCTTATGTAACATACAAGATACACCCCATCTTAACTGTATGAAGTAACATACAAGATACACCCCATCTTAACACAGTATGAAGTAACATACAAGATACACCCCATCTTAACTGTATGAAGTAACATACAAGAGGCTACTACACCTAACTCTTTAAGATCTGTTTCAAAGAATTTCTACAGATGGCAATATTCTGCCTTCCAGAATAATATCAAAACACAAGATTGGCAAGTTTTCCATAATGAAAACCACAGTGGAGTGATACAAATCTTCCTCCAATGGTTAGTGCATGTGTAGCCTTCAACCACCCCTGTGATGAAATATAGCAACAATTTACTTCACTTTATTCTTGCAAAAAAATTCTTCAAATAACAAGACATATTAAAATAACCAGCTTGATGAAATCACCCATAATATCAGACTGTCACGAAAATTGTGTTGATGATATTCATTTCTATTCATTAACACTATCAATACAGTACCCACAAAGGTCTGTTGCATTATTTCATCTCCAAATATTTGTTTGTTTATTTGTTAGGAAGTAATCAATTATATGTGTACAAACAAATATTTGTGACACACTACACTGTGGCTGTCAATACAAAACAAAATTAGAACGCCCGGTGAACACATGTGGACGAGGTGGATGATAAGATACACAAGAGGAATGTTCAGGATGACAACTGTCAAGAGGAAACAGAAGTTACATTTCTGATGGGTCTTAAGGTATTAGCTACAGGTACAATATAAATTCATTAACATGACATTAATCTGAAGCATTGCTGTTGAATTAAAGTTGTACACACATCAAAAGTCCAAATATCAGTGGAGAATAATCTACATTCAACGAGACGAACATGTTTAGGTATGCTAACTAATCTACTACGTTGTTAATCTAGTAATTTTACAATGTAAATACAACATGTACAAAGAAGGTTTGTGTTAATACAGAATACATGTCTCCACCATATTACACAAACAAACCTATAATACATATATTTATGTCATGGATTGAAAACTACCAATGAACATGGTTTCCTATAAGGCTTTACCTTAACATATTTTCCCCTGAAGAACCATTTGAACTCCTCCAATTCAGAGTTTGGAATTTCAGGGGTGAATAAGTTAAACTAGCTGTATCTCGGATACTTGACCATCAAATCATGTAAATTTACATCACGACGTACATACAATATAACACCTCCACAAACATTTCAAAATGCAAAAGAAAAAATCTTACTGGGTAAATTGTGATAAAATAAAAGAGCAAACTGTATTGAAATTCACATCAATATGTAACCACCTGGTCCACGTGTTATACACTGGCACTCCAGTCATTATAATGATCTTGTCCGTAACCTCAGTTCCGAGAGTATGCTGTCTATCGTTAATATCCAGTGCATAAATGGCTCATCATTGGGACCTCTTGTGTAACTGCAGTATATATTTAGATCTTTCCTTCCCTTGTTTAGTCTGACTTGGACGAATCCACGACTTGCTTCTTTATTGCCTCCGTGGCAGCTTCTGAAGCCATTTTCTCTGCAACTTCTCCGGCTGCAATTAAAGGGAGATAATTAAGTTTTATAAAATAAAATTTACTCACTCATGATCGGAAAAACAATTTAAGTGATTACCACTTACAGTGAGATATCCATAACTGGTACCCACTGATGGTGGAGCGTCCCTAAAGTATGCCCACTGATGGTGGAGCGTCCCTAAAGTATGCCCACTGATGGTGGAGCGTCCCTAAAGTATGCCCACTGATGGTGGAGCGTCCCTAAAGTATGCCCACTGATGGTGGAGCGTCCCTAAAGTATGCCCACTGATGGTGGAGCGTCCCTAAAGTATGCCCACTGATGGTGGAGCGTCCCTAAAGTATGCCCACTGATGGTGGAGCGTCCCTAAAGTATGCCCACTGATGGTGGAGCGTCCCTAAAGTATGCCCACTGATGGTGGAGCGTCCCTAAAGTATGCCCACTGATGGTGGAGCGTCCCTAAAGTATGCCCACTGATGGTGGAGCGTCCCTAAAGTATGCCCACTGATGGTGGAGCGTCCCTAAAGTATGCCCACTGATGTTGGGTTGTCCTACATACATATAAATGGTATGCTTTTCACTGAAGACCAATATTCACCAATTGAATGTTTTAGCAATTTTTTCTGTACTAGCTGAAAGTATACTGTATATCTAATTACGAAATTTGAAGATTATTTGACCTGACATTCACCTCTTTCGTCATGAGAAAATTAACTGGTGTAGTTAATGCATATATATAACTCATTAAATGTATATATAACCATCATACCACAGTGTGTAACCTGCTAATTATATCTTTACTGATTATAGTGGCCTTGTACATCACATTCACACCAGATACACTAGTACTAGGTATGTATGTTACAATATACTGGTAATTATAGAGCTAATTTACTCTACATACCTAATTGATAGCATACCTCATTACAGGGAAATAATTGCTCATAAATCTACATAAAATCACGGCATGACATGATTATGTAAACCACAAACAGATGGCATTAACCTGCTGCTGACCGATCAGCATCAGCATCAGTACTATGGGCTTAGATACTTCCCAGTGTACACTGGTACCATAATCACAAGAGTACAGCAACAGCCGTTCAACACATCAAACTACCGTAAATGTGCAAAGTTTTCATAAACATAAATATACACTTCCTTTTGATTCTTTACAATATTTCAGGAGATGAAAACATTAAGTTCATGTTAGAAAGGGAAAACAAGCACATAAAATGATGTACTTTTAGTACCGTAAATATCATAATAAAGGAAATACAAGTTATTTGTAGGTCATCAGTGAACCAGATTTATTTAATCTTAATTTGAGGAGATTTACCACCATTCACTATTTGTATATCATATATATCTTAAAGGTTAACATTTTATGTATAAAATAAATCCACATTAACAGTGAAATGACTGGTTTAATCAGATAATGCACTGCTATATGTATACAATATGTATCCTGTCTATATATAGCTGTGTGTAGATTTAAAAGTTTATAACTATCGTATATGAAAATCCAGCAACAAGAATATTTACAAAAGAATCATATTCAAATTATTTAAGTTAATCTGTAAAGAATCTCTTGTCAAATGGTCAAATGGAAAATATTAGAAACTCTGCACCCATCAGGGATGAATAAATAATTGATTCCAATACATTTCTTTAAGTGGTGCATGTTTTCAACCAATTTTCCATTAATTATAAACCATCATTACAACAAACAAAACATGTTTAAATATTCATTTTATAGAAAGAAATCAACACTAATATTAGTCATCACTATGAAACAAAGCAAGTAGTAAGACAATACCAAAGTTTCAAACTAAAACTGAAATAACAAAATAAAAAATAACTCAGAATACTGGTAACTAGACAGGATATTATTATAGAGAGGAACTATAGACTGAACACATCCCAGACAGAACTACATCACCAGGATATGTTATTTTCTCGGCCAAATGCTGATTAAAATATATATCATAATGAACCAGGGTGTTCAATCATAGAAACACATTATGACTGCAGGTTTCCAATGGAAGCTGCGATGAAGGCTGTGTCGAGTACATTTTGTATGTGTGTCATGTACGTGCTAGGCTGTATATAATCAGAACGGAAGGAGGATAGCCATGCAAGCAGATTAATGCACCAGGTTTGAAAAATGGGAATGCTGATTGAGGCCAGGAAGAGGTGCAAAATCTGGAGGAACGGATAATTACCAGAGGGGAGGCGTGAAGCCATGTGCTTGATCAAAACATCAAATTTTACGCCAGTAAAACTTCATGAGGGTTAATGCACTGGAGCATCTCACTGCTATTACATTTACATAAAATGTACATTGATGTACCCAGGTTTATCTTTTGTATAATAACTACATATGAACTACACATGAACTGCTAATATGTACCTAAAATAGTACAAATCAGAACACCTGCCATTCTAAATATCGGCAGCTTTTGTATTTGTTGCAAAAGCAGACGCACACACTATGACCCTCTTTTTTATTTTCAAAAGAGGGTCATCATGTGCACCCTCTTTCAGTATATCCGGGGTTGGCAGGTATGTTATGTCAGCTTTTTATGTATGATAGAATAAGGAATTGCATTTGAATAGCTTTTAATGGCTGAGAATTTTTTAGTCTTTAAAAACGAAATTTATCTATATTGTATGCATGTATAAAGACCGTTCCAGTGATGTTGAAGCTTGAAATCTGGGACATAACAATAAAAACTTCCCTTTCACTGTCCCATCCCCACAGCCACATAACATAAGCAAAACAAAGGGAAATACAAAGTCTTTTTCCGAGTTTATATTGTAATCAGTTATAAACAGAGGGAAATACAAAGTCTTTTTCCGAGTTTATATTGTAATCAGTTATAAACAGAGGGATATACAAAGTCTTTTTCACAGTTTATATTGTAATCAGTTATAAACAGAGGGGAAAATATGATCATGAAACGGTTGCTTAATGATGAAAATAGTTGATACAGAGAAAAAATTACCAACTTTTTTGAAAAGATTTGACTGTAATGAAAAATACCATGCAACATCTAACAGTCATAACATGAAGTTAAAAGATAGCCTAGATCATATACATGTAATTATATATAATCTTTCGTCAGGAAGATATAAAGATAGGAATGTATGTACAAGTAATAAACTTCAGTCATCATGATCATAAAGATATGTATGTATATATGTGTTTATAGTGTGTATATGTAAAAGTTATTATAAACTTTTACATTTCTGCTACTCACAACACTTGCTAATTTTGCGCACAACTGGTACACAGTAATCGCCAGTGACGTTTTCATTAGGAATACCGAAAACCTTAGCCAACTTGTCATCAAGGATGACTTTACCTACAAAATCATGTTAGAGCGACACCGTTATTGTTAGCTATATTTAGTCATGGCACACAAACACTACATTTCTAACTCAAGCTGTTACAGTATTGTATCGAGTTTGGATCAAGCACAAGACTTACAGCATGTAACATTAAACTTCATCTTTCAAAAGCTTTAAAAAATACTTTTTAAACATTATGGAAATTTTTCAAGTCATGAAAAAGCGCACTTTTATTTATCACATAAAAGTTGGTAGAATAACAAAACAATTTCAGTCTACATTTGTTCTTTGTTCAAAGGTTAATTGCATTGCTTTATCTTAAAAGCTAAACGCTTTCACCCCTGTATTTTACAATGAACTATTCCAACCTTTGAATTGGAAGAGTTCAAATGTGTCTTCAGGGGTGAATGAGTTAACTAATGAAAAATATTTCTTGAATATTTCTTCATGATTTCTCATCACTTCAAATGCACAACAACATTATCTGTGCCAACAATCACAAAATGCCAAGTGTGTCTATTCATAATTCATAACCTGAAAATTTCCTTGCCTTCGGAATGAAATAGCAGATTAACCGATCACAACAAAGGGAAGTAATTTCCAGTGGTCAAGCTGACCAACAGTAACTTACCACATTCCCTGGCTGACTGTTTGGCCAGGCCAAACACTTTGTACAGAAACAAAACAAAAGGGGCATGTCAACATTCACAGATCTGACCACATTCAGAAACAGAGGGTGCAACATTCAGGAACGCATGCTAAACCAGTCGTGATTGAGTTTATAAGTCTGATAAATAACTGTTTTCCTTATACCTAACTTTTGTTTAATTATCAGATAATTTATTTTTTACCTATTGTTTTACATGTACTTTCTTATTGCATAACCCCTACCTTAGTCTGACCTTTTGTGTTTTGTTTGACCTTCACCTAATGCCATAGTTTGACCTCTACCGAAATATGGAATCATTTGGAAGATAACAAAAGGATATATTGCACCGATGGCTTTTTGTCTCAACATTTCAAACACATATCTATTGGCTTTTTATCTTTTAAAAATATATTTTAAGTGTCTAATCAATAGTTGCAATTTTTTAATCTCTGTACCTATCTTGTGTTACCATCTTCAAACAGAGCAGATAAACGATAACTTTTTAAAGTAAATTATTTATACTAAAATCTCCTCAAAGAATTATTTTGTCGAGACAAACGAGATGCATTTCAAAGAAAATTAAAACAATCCACCCTGGTTTCTTAAACAAGGTATCGGGTAATAATCCACCCTGGTTTCTTAAACAAGGTATTGGGTAATAATCCACCCTAGTTTATTAAACAAGGTATCAGGTAATAATCCACCCAGGTTAATTAAACAAGGTATCGGGTAATAATCCCCCCTAGGTTCTTAAACAAAGTATTGGGTAATAATCCACCCTAGTTTATTAAACAAGGTATCAGGTAATAATCCACCCTGGTTTATTAAACAATGTATCAGGTAATAATCCACCCAGGTTACTTAAACAAGGTATCGGGTAATAATTCACCCTGGTTTCTTAAACAAGGTATCAGGTAATAATCCACCCAGGTTACTAAAACAAGGTATCGGGTAATAATCCACACTGGCTTCTTAAACAAGGTATCTAAACAATGTATCAGGTAATAATCCACCCAGGTTAATTAAACAAGGTATCGGGTAATAATCTACCCTGGTTTCTTAATCAAGGTATCGGGTAATAATCCACCCTCGGTTCTTAAACAAAGTATTGGGTAATAATCCACCCTAGTTTCTTAAACAAGGTATCAGGTAATAATCCACCCTGGTTTCTTAAACAATGTATCAGGTAATAATCCACCCAGGTTACTTAAACAAGGTATCGGGTAATAATCCACACTGGCTTCTTAAACAAGGTATCGGGTAATAATCAGTGACTACAAGACTTCATGTTTATTTCAGAAAGATTAGTGTCACGAGACTTGAATACATGTAAATCTGAAAACATGAAAAGCTTCATTCCAGGGTGCCGTAACTAAACAACACTTCAGGTTAAATGTCAGGTTATATGGTGGTAGACTTCTATTACAGTAACGTACCCCCAAACACTGCAGAAAAGTCAGAGGTCATATCATTAGAATACACATTTACATGTACAATAACTACAGACGGCATGGCACATCAACACACAGAAATTACAACATAGAACATAAAACAAGCAGAAAATAAAATATAGTTATATCATATCTGTGTGTGAGCATTGTTACAAATACAAATATGTCTAAATGTATAGAAATATAATTGGTCTAAATATACACTAGTATCTTACCATTAATTCATATAAAAAATATAGAATTTGTCTAAATATACACTAGTATCTTACCATTAATTCATATAAAAAATATAGAATTTGTCTAAATATACACAATCCAAACATTTGTTCGTTGCTATAACTGGAGCTCCAAGGCTAACAGACTAAAAGTATGCAAAGTGGTCTTTGATAAAGCAAATGAACAAACTGCTGTAATCAGCAATAATAAAAGTAAGCAATGGGTGTGAAAGATGATCCGCCCCAAAGCCCTGTTGTCCCACAACTACCCTTCTTACCCAAAATATGTCTAAGTCGTTCCAAATAAGATAATACACATACATAGACAAACCTTTGGTTGACATGAATATTTCCGACTGTTCAGGGCCAAAACTATTTGATTCACTAATTATTTGTGTATTTCAGGACCATTTTGTAAACAGATATAGTTTGTTTTAGAAGAATTTTGTACATCACAATCAACTGTATGATATTTTAAGTCTAAATATCAATACACTGCATATTTAAACCTAAAGTTTAATTTTATACAAAAAGTGTGTGTGTGTATGTGTGTGGGGGTGCAAAAGACATGAAAAAGATCTTAATTGCTCAACTGTATCTTTTGGGTTATTTTTAAAACTTTTGACCTTTGATACCTTGAAAGAGGCTCAAGGTCATTCATTTGAAAATAAAGTTCAGAGCCATCCATTCAGAAACAATAGGGGATATATTTCATTCTCTGAGCTGCATGTATACATCTATATATCTGTATATATATATTGTTCAACACAATTGATGACTGTGACCAGGAAAGGTGGTCAAGATCACTCATTTGAACAAACAAATTCAGTTGTTTAAAGAATTATTATAAGTTGGCAACAGAAGTTGCACCAAGGCATAGTCATGCTAGGTGAACTTAAAATGTTTGACTTCAAAAATCTTACATTTATTGATGTTTCTTTAGGAGGACAAAGCTTCATACAACAGTTTTCAGCACATAGCACTAAATGATATATGTTTATAGATAAATATGTAGAATGTACAAAAAGTATATCACAACATTAAAGATTTGTAGATATAATAGGCTATGATCGGTGTAGGCAACTCACCCTCGTGGATGGCATCAGAGGCCTTGTCGAGGGCAGTATCAATCCTATCCTGATACTTGAGTGCGATCGGCCGGATCACTCGGTTGTAGATCGTGTGGGATCCGTTCCAGGTCATAGGGGCCATACAATAACCAAGGAAACAGCACTGGAACAAACAAGTATTCAAACATCAAAAGGAGGATACAAACAAACTCAAACGACAGTGTTTCTACCTCTCTATAGCATACTTTTCACTCATATTTACCTAGAACAATAAATAAAATGAATGTTAGTTTTGGGTTAGAACTCGAAGGATGAAGTTGGCAGATCCAATGCAACCCAATTAGAATCGATCACTCACATGTCCACAGTAGCAATACGATGTAGTACTTATTTAATGGCTTCTGTAATTCTAGAACCACAGTGTTCTCACTAATTTTTCTACCTGGTGGTTTTGGTACTCCCAAGGTTTGCAAAAAGGAGGTACACCAGCAGATTTTGGGGGTACACTTTTGAATTAAGGGGGGTACCAATTTTTGTTGTCTTAAATTATGTACTAACACAATAAAAACAATGAGAATTATCATATTCAGCAAATGTTTTCGTTTTGTGATCTATATCATGTAAATAATATTTATTATTATTTATTAATAAATAATAGATTATTGCAAGGATGACTGCAAGTTGGTAATTTTTACCTTGACTTGAGCAACTAACACCTAATGGTCCTCTGGTGCTATGAGGTAATGGTTACTTTGAACAACCAACACCTAATGGTCCTCTGGTGCTATTAGGTAATTGTTACCTTGAGTAACCAACATCTAATGGTCCTCTGGTGCTACGAGGTAATGGTTACCTTGAGCAACCAACACCTAATGGTCCTCTGGTGCTATGAGGTAATGGTTACTTTGAGCAACCAACACCTAATGGTGCTCTGGTGCTATGTGGTAATGGTTACTTTGAGCAACCAACTCCTAATGGTCCTCTGGTGCTATTAGGTAATTGTTACCTTGAGTAACCAACATCTAATGGTCCTCTGGTGCTATGAGGTAATTGTTACTTTGAGCAACCAACACCTAATGGTCCTCTGGTGCTATGTGGTAATGGTTACTTTGAGCAACCAACACATAATGGTCCTCTGGTGCTATANGGTGCTATGGTTACTTTGAGCAACCAACACCTAATGGTCCTCTGGTGCTATGGTTACTTTGAGCAACCAACACCTTATGGTCCTGTGGATTGACACCAGCAGTATCCGTACAAACTTATAATTACCTTCAGGAACCAGTAGAATGGAATCCAGAACAGGAAGATATCAGCGAAAAACTCAATGAGGGAGAAAACGGCATAGACCACCCAATACGTCAGCCATTTGGTATCGTCTTCCTTATTGTGACTCTCAATGGCTTTGATTCTGAAATTTAAAAAAAATCACATATTTTTACATCTACATCAATCATGTTCATAGCCTGAGATTACATATTTACATGCAAAACTTCTATATACGATATGTACATGTACTTGTTAATGCAAGTAGATTTAAACTCTTGTTTCCTGTGACTTCCTTAAATACATAGAGGTTCCTCAACGAGTGATGGTTGGTTATTATGTTTTATCTAACCTAAGTTAGTTAATCTTCAAATTGTATTAAGACACAAGGTTTACCGAGTGTCTTTTACAATTTGAAAATTAACTAACGAAAGTTAGATGAATAAATGTGATAACTTATCATCAAGAGTTTGGTAACCTGTTTCTCACATGATGTTCGTATTTTATCTGGAAAAAAAACCACGTTTTCCCCCTGAAAAATACATCATCTGTGTTTCCGTTGGGGGAAACAATCACCTTGGAGCATGACGTCACAATGGAAAATGACACTGAAAAGCTTTGTTACATGACGTCATAAATCAAAGACTGACCAATGAAATCACGTCCAGGGTGTCACCCACTAGTGGTTAACCAACAATGTTTACCACCAACTCCTAGCAGGTTTATTCAATGAGTCTTGAGTGAGGAAACCTACAGTGGTTGTGGGAGAAATATAATTATATAACTGTTCACAGTTTGTTATTTTCACATTTCCATCAGTGTCTATTGTAATAATCCGGGAAAATAGACAATTACCGAGGCACTAAAGTCCCCATGCTCCTACACATGTATTCCTAATTAGCTCTCTGCCTGATGTTATACCAAACTGTCATAGGTGTTTGAAATGTAAATCGAAATATTTTGAAAAGTTACAAATCCAAAATACTCCATAACGACCCCTGCTAATTGGTTGAAAATAAGTACATTGGAAGTCAGGTATGGGTTTCTGTCCTGGTTAGGAGATCATTTCAATGTTGGCTTTTACACGAATAATAGGTACAAATGCAAAATGTCTGAATAAGAACCCTGGGCGCTTATTGGGTTGATTACTGTAGCTGTGATATCTAAGCATGAATTTAAATAATGAAATATACATGTAGCTGCCCATACATACAAACATTAATATTACACAGCACAAATCAGTGTCCCTGGTAATATTACACAGCACAAATCAGTAATATATTTTCATACATAATGTTCAACAAACATGTTTGTACATTGAAAAACATGATGTGGCTTTAAGCTGGCCCAATTTAATATTTTTCTATATTTTTTTTCAATTTTGACTCTGACATGAAAATTTATAGGATAAATATCACAAGGATCCCTTTAGCAGGAGGCCCACCCCTTCAAATAATCTCAAAGCTGTCAATTTTTACAAAAAAATAAATAAAACAACTGTGACCCCAACTCTGTCTTCTGTTTTGGATCGGACACTGCAGACAATCGGCATGCGTAAAGCATATAATCAGTTAGTTTAAGGGGCTCTGCCCATGATGACAAGGCCAAAGGAACAACACTCGGGTGCTTACATTAATTATATATTGTAGGTATACCAGTGACACATCTGTTAACATCTAAAACTAACCATGATCAGCTTGACAAACACTGATAGCATGATACATCTAAACAGGACGACAGGTCACTGCCAATTACAATTCCACCGGCTCTGATGCTGCTAATTTTGCTCAAAATATGATGACATGTCTTTGTTTACAGAGTGTCATGGTATATATATAATACACCAGACAAACTGATGCACTGCACACAAGAGAAAAATGAATCATTGTGTTATATATAGGGCATCACTAGTTGACTTTGTGTAACGTGTTGTACTAACTACACAGCTGTGTAGTGTATAATACTAGTATTGATTATCAAATAACCCTGCCCAGTTCCATATATGTTATATGTACTAATCAATATTTATATTCTTGATGATGATAAAAAGGATGTACTATTCATTCATGATTTTGATGATTTTTTTTATGAAAGCAACATTAATATTTAGCTATAGAGTTAGCTAGCCAGTAGTTTTTTCAGCTTATCAAATTATGGCCACTTTCCTCTATATTTATTCAATTTTTTTTTGTAGAATCTAGCATATCCAGAATTCTATATAAGACAAATTAAATAAGCAACTACAGAAACTTTGTAGTTTTATATCTTGTTCCCAATTCAGGGCTCCACCCTGGCCTCTGACTTCTGAAAACCTGGGTCCCCTGGCCCCAACCAAACCACTCCAAGAAACACAAGTTCACAAGCTTTGTTGACACATTCTTTAAATATTTTAATTCAACATTATTGCTGTTGATTACATGTATATCGTAACACTGATCTGTGTAGGGTATTTTAACGTTGTGTATATATATGTATACTACATACTACAATAAGTGTTTTCACTTCTTAAGATTTCAAACAGGTGGTTGATTTTAAAGAGACCAGTTGGATGTTGACAGTCTACAATGTCATAAACAGATTAATTCTATACTCCATAAAATACCTCGCTCAAAGTCCTTGAAAAGCAGAAGCTCAAAGTCCGTGAAAAGTAGACACTTTTTTTGCTGACGACTGGCTTCTTAACAAGAACTCTATTTATAGCTACAGTAGCTAGTTTGTATATATCTACATGTATATACAGCTGGTATACATGCAACAAGTGTCTTTTTTTGTGTGTGTAAGTGTAGATGTTTATGTCATATCATACAAATAAGTTATTGTACAAGAAATGATAACTAATGTAGCATCATGCCATCATGGAGGTTTGGGTGGGGCCGCTGGTCTGTGGTTTGGGGACAGGTATTGTTTACGTCAGCATCACATGCCTGGGTGGGTCCGCTATAACTATATAGCTTGTCTATCTGGAGACAGACACATATGTCAACTCTCGATGAATAATTCATACAGAAAGTGTTTGACACGACAGAAGACAAAAAGTGAGAGTGAAATGTTTTATATTAGCAGCAACACTTTAGGAACATTTCTCAGAAACAGCTTGCTGGAAACTGTTTACTAGCAGTTCCATGTTCTAATCTAAATTAATTAAATTATACACATGTAACCATTTATATGGTACATTCTGAATCACTGTTTATATTGATTTTTCAAATGCATGAAGACAAAGGAAGTATATATCATTTATTAAATATTAGATTTAGCTATTCATATTTTATACAGATTATATATCAGCGATTCTGGACACAGACAACTGAGATCTTGACTACAGTATATCCTTTCTCTGGGGGACTTCGGATATATTTTTAAAATATTGTTCAAGCCATAATTGTCACAAAAATTATTCTTTAAGTGCTGACACCAGTTAAAATGGTAAATTTAGCTAAACAATAATGTAACTGAAGAATGTGTCAATGATATACATCACTTGTATATCTCTTCATCTCAAGAGTTTACAGCAGGTTTTAACACTAAGTAGAGCACTGACATGCCCTTGTCTGCTCATACATAATTGACAGAAAGTTTACTGCATGGTGTACAAACAAAATCAGATGAAGACTGGCAGGTTTGACTTTAAATAAAGTTGTTTCCAATCAGCGAAAGTTGATGAACTGAAGCAGTGAATACATCAGACAAAATTGTGTCTACAAATGGATGGATGGACAACAGAAAACCAAACCAAGCGTTGAGTATAACCCAATTCCTAAATTCCTATCCCCAGTCGCCACCTAAACTTGTTGCAGCGAAAGAGGGAGATTCATTATGTCTCACAGTTGCACAATTATATACTGTACATAGCAAGAGTCATGTTATTGTAGACCTTCTATGTATTATTAAAGCTATTGAAAATATGCATTAAAACATATAATTGTAAGTCTAATATTAATGCTGCAACATCTTCCTGTCCCACAGGGAAAATCCCTGTAGATGATGACAGCAAATGAAAATGGAAAATGAGAGGGGCCCTTTTTCAGTTTTGACAGATTCAGGGCTCCCTATAGCTAGCTCCTTCCGGATCATCTTATCTCTGGCCTATTGTCGGTCCTACACGATAGCTGTTCCTAATTCCCTGTAGGATATGTGATTGGATTTTTCAGGAAGTTTCACCGATCATCATTCAACTTCCCCATTATTTAATCCTTCCTGTATACATTGTTTCTGTTGATGATGCAATCCTTATTAAAACTGGATGGAAATATTTCCGCTACCTTTTTGTGACTGTGAGATGTAAACAGTTAATTGTATGGATTGATTACTGCTTCAGTAACCCAGGGGAAAGTTCCAACTGTATTTTGTCGTTTATACAAACATAAAATATACTAGGTACAAATGTATGTAATTACTAACATATACATTTATATACAATGCACATAAATTAAATGTATCTGACATACACATATATATTGGGAAATGCAAATAAATGCCCCAATTCCCATGCAAATTGGTGCCATTACTTAACAAATCTTTGTAAATACTGTAGCAATATTACCCTTGGCTTTAAAACTATGAAATAATAATTAACTCATTCAAGTTATACTTAATTGTATAAAAGTTTAATCAGATATTTTAAGAAATTAATTGCTAGAGCAATGACACCGATATTGGAAGTGATGTGACAGACAGACGCATTTATAAGGGCAACACTAGTTATATGCATGCCCCCTCCATAAACTTGTGGGGCATAAAAATGTGACACTTAGGCCAGTTAGGGGTGTACATTTTATATTAAGAGTATATTAACCCTCAATTAAACAGATATTGAAACATTTTCTGGATCCTAGCCCAAGGCCAAACAAAAAATATTTGGTGTTTCTGGTAACCCTACCTACATATACCCGAAACTTTTTTAGGCAATTTTTGAAGAATTACTGTTAAAGTCAAGACCACTCTCCTATATAAACCACATAAAAATATTTTCAAAAATAAAACTTGTTAGCTAAACCTACCTACCCTAATTTTTTCCAACTTGTTAAGGAAAACATATATTTTTCGTTTGGCCCAACCTATATTTTGGTAAATAAGTTTTGAAAATGTTCACTTTCCCCAACAAAAAATCAAATAGCTCAGAGCGACAGTGGTACACTCATAAATACTGTATATATATATCTATATATTTCACTTACGATGCGTAGGCAGGATACAGGAAACCCACAAAGTTACACACAAACTGGGCACCATAGCCAATCATCAGGTAGAGTCCTAGAATCGCTAGCAGACCTGTAAAATAATAAACACTCAACTGTCAACATTACCAAATTATACATTTAACGTGAAATGGACTGGACCCTGGTCAGAATAATTATACATTTAACGTGAAATGGACTTGACCCTGGTCAGAATAATTATACATTTAACGTGAAATGGACTGGACCCTGGTCAGAATATCTGATATTAGTTATATTTTTAAGGTGTGTTTGTGGCCTTATAAAGGCCTCTTCCCTAGTTTATTTATGCTCGATTTCCCCAAATCAATAGAAAAATCACTTTATTTTTTGCAAATTCAGACCTCAAAAAAGGTACAGGTCCCTGTCAAAAAGAGGTGGAATAATCACACTGCATGTACACACCTTAAATATGGTTAGAGATCCTTTTTATCTACTGGATCCTGGACAGCATAAATCTATTTACAACTTTATGAAATGTATTCTGATTTATATACAACACGTATATTAACATAATCAAGCGTCTAATTTACTAACCAACAGTTACTTTAACTGTTATATACCCCAGATAAAACACAATTGTTAAGACTGACAAATAAGATCAATTCACAACAGCCAATTCTATCAATATATCGAAGTGGCACAAATATGTATACCAGTGTTCGACTTGCTCTTTTTGTTGATAAAAGCCTGTTGATTGTGTTCAAAAACAGAACACGGACCGATTCACATTAAAAAAGAAAATTAATATTGTAGTTTTGAAAGCTATAACTTCATTAATATAGATAAGGAAATGTACTGATTTTTTACATTGTGCGATCAATGACTAGAATAGTGTAGCAGTATGTATAGCTGGTGATGTAGTAAAGAACCATCACACTTTAGTAAGTTCACATTGTGTCCAACTGAACGGGAAAATGATTCAAATTTTCTCCAGACTTTCATGCTCACTCATGTCCACAATTCAAATCAAGAAATGGACCACAAGAATGATGTGTAAATGGTTAAAAGACATAGGGCTAATATCAGAAAACCTTGACTATATAGGTTATTGCTAATATTTGGTTATGACTGCACAACCTACCCCCCAATGCAGATCAAGTTTAGTAGACCTGATGTCCACAGAACAGCTGTTGCAAAACTCAGGCCCATAAAACGACCAACCATTAGGAACCTATGCATACTGCAGCAATGTACTTTAATCGAGAAATACTTATCTATTTGCTTATTTATCTAGCTTCAGTCACACAATTTTGAACAATGTAACGTTTCTCGCTTCCAGAGATATATTAATTTGCATATATCTTACAAGAAAGTGCGTTTTACCAGCTGTTTGATCCTCCCATTTACTGATACTGACTCTCTTTGCTCACCTATTGCAACATATAAACGCCGAACTCCGGTTTTCTTTTCAATTTTTTCTAACGTTTCGGTTGCGAAATTCTTCTCGTGAAGTAATTTGTCCAACTTTGCCTTCCATGTCTCCACATTTTCCGAAACTGCACTTGCCATTTTGATGTGTGTGTGGATTTTCGATTCCGACTGACTAGGAGTGACGTCACCGGAAATGGACATACATCTGGTCAGAATCAGTGAAAAGCTTATGTGTATTGCGAGTCTTGTGCACGTTTAGCTTTACCGTACTTATTCCATTAAATCAAGGATGTGTAGTCCACTACACATCCTTGATTAAATGAATAACGTTAATCAATTAAAAAAAAACTCAAATCATAGCAATTTATAAGACGCTCTTATCCATTTGACAAATACACAGTGGCATTAGGAACGAATAGCTCAGATAATCATAGCCAGCAGAATTCAATGAAAGTTTCACATAATGGTTATGTCACTGTGTAGAGATGATTTTATGAAAATCTAAGCATTCTGATAAACTGGTGACTTTTTTGTAAAAAATACAGGAAAATTGATTTTTTGTCAAATTCAACACTTTCACATTTTTGGAGCGTGTGGCATTGTTCAAAACTATAACAACAATAAAATAATGAAAATAAACATTGCTAATCAACCCTACAAATATTTTATTTATCATAAAATATCTACAACATGTTACAAAAAGCGTTTTTTTTTTTGAAATTGTATGGATAAAAGAGACTAAATACAAGCTTAAAGCAAACAGGACACATAATTTGATACAAAAAGAGTTAAAAATTGAACGAAATCTACACAAAGTCGTTATAATTAATTTATTTTACATTTTACAATAATTTTGTTCCTGGTGAGAGTTGTCTACCTTGAAAAAAATCGGAACTTTTTGCAGAGGCATAGAATTTATACAATGACACTTATTTTCTTTACCAAACCAAAAACGACGGATATAAATTAAATTACTATATTTAATTGTCAATTTACTGTTCTTTTATGGAACAAAATTACTCTCAATCATGTACACTTTGGACATCATTCCATAGCCTGTTTACTCATGGCACATTAACATATCAGGTACGTATGTAACCATAGGCTATCGCATGGTATGCCGTTATTACGTGCACGCACATGCACTTGCATTTTATAGGGATCTTGATATTTCACAAACCACTATTTTCACAGAGTTATTGTAATTGTATTTGTGAACCGATTTAACTGACAGCGTAACTCGCTCGACAACAAAAGTCGTAGCGACCAAGAGCTTGTGCACTACTGTGTGTTAGCACGTGATACGTACAGGTGAGGTCGGTAAACAAAACACATCAGTCTGCATTCCATGCGCCTCATAAACGACCTTCTTGAAGTCGTCTGATCGTATATCATATATCGTATATCAAAGATATTCCTAAGAATTATAGAATTAGTCTAATAAAGTTACGCATGTCTGCACATTCATTAGCAATCGAGACCGGTAGATATCGCTNTCAGCAAAAAGACGGGAAGGGCTGACAAGGTTATCAGTTATATCGTTGATATACAAGAGAAAAAGAAGCGGACCTAAGACAGAGCCCTGGGGTACACCAGCATTAGTTGTTTTAGTATGAGAAGTAACATTGTGGATGAAGACTTGTTGATGGCGATTCTGTACATAATCGGATAGCCAGTCTAAAAGATTTCCATTTATTCGATAGCTTTTTAATTTGTGTACAAGACCANTGCATTGTATTCATATGTTTGTACTGATGGGCCGTAAGGCCGAAAGTTAATAAATGAATTGTATGTCAGTGTTTTCCCGTGAGTTAATTAATGTCACCGGTGTTACTATAATTTACACTACGGTAATGGAATGCCCGATACGCAATACGGAAATGACGACACGAAAATACGACAAGAAAAACATGTGTATTACGAAGGGTGGGAAGTCCTTAATTTGTTAGATTATTCTTATTAAATCATTCTTTTATCAAACAGAAAAACATTTTATCTTAAAAAGTAGGTTTAGNTATTGGTCTATAATTACTGGGGCATTGTTTATCGCCTTTCTTAAAAGTAGGTAGCAGCCCAATGTGGTTTTAAAGAGAAAGAGAGAATGGAGATAACTCGGAAATTTTGTTTGAACAGAGGTGAGAGAAGGAGGGGTGTCACAAGCCTTTAATATTTCTTTTTTGAAAAAACATGTTTTCGACACATTTTGGAAAGTGTTTTATTCATGCGCTGTTTCTGTATATTTTTCTCTTTTTCGTTTTTCATTTTGCCTTATTTCCATTTTCAAAACAACAAAATTAATGAATTTATCATGATAAAAGGTCACAGATTTCCTAAGTAATCCAACAAAATACATTATTTGAGTTGTCCCATTAAGACTAAAGTATATTTATCAAAATATACACTTTGTAACAGTGCAAATATTAATAAAATATTTGACTGAATCACTATCGTAAGTTGATTGCGTCAGAAACTAAATCATATTTAGAATATACATAATAATACATTTTGACCAGGCATGTTTTGATGAAATTTAGATAATATTCTAAACTGATGTTTTTAAATTTTAATTGACATCCACCTCTTTCACACTGTAAAACATTTCATCCTTGTGAAAAGGTTTGAGTGACGCTTAAAATAGTTCTTTTTATCCTGTCTCTCTTTATAATGGAATTCCTAGGATTGAACAAATACTTCTAATATTCTGTGTTCTCAAAGATTAGATACATTTCATATAAACACACGCGGTTATTTGGTAAGTATTTTAACGTAATACTTAGTAGATTCACAATTAAATAAACAAAATGCACTTTATCATGATATTTTTTCATAAACTGAAGTCATCGGAATCCTCTTATTAAAAAAAACACAACATATTTTACCAGTTTGTAACATATCTGTGTACTTATCAAATAAGAAATGAACAACTATGGCATTACTAAGCTGGATTTGCCATTTGTAAACAGTCGAAATATGCGATTAAGTGTTTTTTTCCTGTTGGGAAAATGTTGCAATTTAAGGCGAGACTTTGTGAAATTCCAATTAAATGATTGTATTTACATATACCCGTATATATATATACAGGCGGTGACCAGCCCTGGGTAAATAGTGTCGTCTTGTCACACGTAATACTGTATACAGCGCGCGCCCACGCACTGCTGGATTAGGGATGGGACTTACACCACTAAAGGTAGAAACCTAAGGGGTTCGACTCAAGCACGGACATATTTTTTTTTTCAAAAATTGTTTATTATGCCGGACATTGGACCAAAAAATAATTTTCTAACACTCAATCTTTTCAATAATTTCATTAAAAAAATCTTCAGTTTGTAAAATGTAAGTATTTTATATAATATTTTATGGAAAATATATACACATATTTAATCTGCCCCTACTAAGCGTTGAATCCCTTTGATAAAACCACATTGTTACCATTAAACTAAATTCACAATCTCTGTTAGTCTATGTTTGATATTATATTGTACAATTTACTGATTTTTATTCATGAAACTAAAACACTGAGTAACAACAACCATGGCTGAATCGATTCACGGACCGACAACTATATTTCATTGATTGAATGATTGTAACTGATCGATTGATTAATTGATCGAAATCGATTCATCGTAATTGGATTGATTGAATGATTGATCGATTGGTGAATAGATCGTTCAATCAGAACGGTTCAACTAACCTTCATGCACATGTATGATATAGCAATCAAACGTTCGATTGTGTGACCGAGCGAACTGTGGTCACGTGAGAGGAATGTGATCGTAACGAAAGGGGAATATGATCACGTGAGGAAAATGTGATCACAATGGAAATGTGATCTTGAGAGAAATGAAACCACGCGAAGGAGATGTGATCATGCGGCGGAACTGTGATCAATCGAGGGAAATATTATCAAATGAGGGAATGTAATTTTGCGATGGAACTGCGTGATCACGTGAAGGAAATGTGATCACGTGATGGGGATGTGATCATACGAGGGGAATGAAATCACGTGAGGGAAATTATTTTACATGACATGGGAATAGGAGTCAATGATTTCATGCTCATACATGTTATTCTAAACAATGACAATTAATTGCACAAAATGAATCCACACACCAGATAACGTTTATGCACATAATACCTTAGAAACCTTGATTTTAATTGTTATCCAAGTCTAAGTTCACGCAAAGATAAACTTTTATAAGTGTATAGTACAATATACTAATAAAGTACTGGAATTTCTGAAATAAATCGTCTGCCTTCGTGATCATACAGAATGCAGACAAGAAAAAAAATCCTGGTTATTTCAAACGGAAGTTTAGTACAACATTTTCACTTTTCGTGTAGGTTAATTACGGTAGTGACATTGATTATGTATAACCGGTTATTCAAGCCTTTAGGCTGCGTGTCCAGAGCATTAATTCCATAAATAAATACAAGTATGTAGTGTGTAAATATCTCAGTACTGGCCATATACTTAAATCTAATTTAAACGGAGCCCATCTATAGGTAACTCGAAAACAATCATTCGTATCAACTATTGGATCATGGCCACATTTGCTGTTTTTAAGGGTTATTATATATACATACCAAGGACTTATATAATTCAATGTACATACTAACTACATGTACGTGCATACGCATACCGGTATATTACAACCCGTTTAAAGATGACCAATACAATTGTACATGTGTGTTGAATAGTAGAAAGGTGTTTGATATAAAGGTATTCAATAAAGAAAAAATCATATGGTTTGGGAACGATCGATGGCCAACTTTTGTGTTTAAAATAGGACGTAGTGCTCGTGTATGATAATACCTATATATAAAACATTAGACAGGCACTTGTTGTTTTTCTGTTTCCCTCCTTATGAAGGAGAGCCAGTATACTGAAGTGAAATGTTGTGTGAATGTATGTTTTGCTCTGCTTGTTATGGATCCGTTTTTCAAAAGACTCATTACAGCTGTTTCTATCTCTTTTAATTAACTCTCTTACTGTGTAGACGACTTTATAATCTTTGTTCTCAGTGACATGGTAACGTTTGCCAGATGTAAAATACTAGCCACTTCCTACCGACTCGGCCAGGGGGAGTTTCTCTTTAGCTCATTTGGTAGAGCGAAAGACTAGACAGCCAGAGGTCCCGGGTTCGACTCCTAGCGGACGCATGACAAAATAATGACCTCTATTACAAATGTTATTCTGGGGAGTGGAACGCGTGATAGTCACGTACCTGGTTATGTTTGTATCATCAATTAAAAGTTGTGTTAATTATCTGAAAAACTTAATTGAGAGGCCCAGAAACAATGCCCTCATTACACAATTTTATTTTGGTCGTGGTTTCTGTTGAAAATGTCAATTATTTAAGTTTTGAGCTCTCTTTCTAGACAATTTCATATATACATATGTAATGCTTTTCCATGATTAATATATTCTGTTGTCAATCTTCAGTGAGTAGAGGTAAGATTTTACCCCTAAAAAACAATGAAAATAATTTAATTTGATGGAATAGGGACACATTGTTTAAAAATGTATTGCGCCAAGGTGTGATACTTGTTCAACCGTTTTTCGTTTTACTTCCATATTTTAAACAATCGTCTAACTTGTAAACAATGTGTTACTTGTTTTTGTTTTTGTGGGAGAAACAGGCAATGCGACTAACACTACATTTGTATACATGACTGACTACCGACAGTAGAGGCGTTCAAGTACAATTGAGAGTTTTAAGTTTTTAAAAATAAAACACTTGCGCATTCTGCAGTTGTTCCAAAAGAGAGTCCGGGATTTTACTTTTGTATAAACTCCATACAGAAACTCAACAATTAAGTCCTAGGAGACAAGGGAATTGGTATGTCTTAACATGTTGCTAAACATAGAGGAAGTTATTTTTTGATTACATTGCAAATCACAGGGGCAAGGCATAGACCAGTCCGCACCCCTATATGCTTATTTATCCCGCCTCAGGCAAAAATCCTGTAGTCCTATTGGTTAAAATGACGTCACATGCTATCCAGTATATTTTCATATTAGGTCAGTAGAATCTCACATTAGGTGAGTACGAAAGAGTTATCGTGCTTTGCCCATAAGAGTCAACTTGTAACAAGATGGCGACCAAGCGGTTTGTGCAGACGACAGCCGATGAAATGTTAACAAAAATGTTAACAAACAGATTTTTTTTTTTTTATCCAAAGGGCCTTCGACGGGATAAATTCGTTACACAGTTTGTTAGTGACGTAATACGGAAAAATATTGGGTCTAAAAGAAACTTGGATCGGGCGAGGCGAACAAGTTTCTTTTAGCCCCAATATTTTTCCGTATTAGGTCACTAACAAACTGTGTAACTAATAATATTGACACTATAAATACGCATACAGGGGATTGGGTTTTGTCTGTGCCTTGCCCCTATGTTGCAAATGTGTTGTTAACGATATGTGTATAACGACTCATTTGTTATTGCTACATTTATTTGTTGATGACGTCACATGTTTGTGACGTTTATAATTACTTTTTTAATTCAAATAAACTTATGGTGACCCTCTATGGGCGAAAGGCCACGACATAATTTTCCTCCGATTATTAGTGATTAGGTAGGCTTAATTTATTATATGTTGATATATCAGCCCCGACGCATCCACACTTCCGGCGGATATTACATGCACGCACAGCAGGATATCTGACTTCCTGTATAAAGCAAGGAAACAAACATTTACACATATCAGGAAGGAATTGTATCCGGGTTTACTAGCGTATTCAAAACGCTACAGTTTTGAAGTATATTTTTTACTCTTCGCATAAATATGAATATGTTTGTATATATGGATGACTGTGTGACCCCCACGACAAGGATGCATTTTGGTTTCAGTTCAAATAAATAGGAAAATAGCATCGATTTATATTCATCTATGTGTGAAATGTGACTTCTACATCTGCTGAACACCGTGTAAATCTAATACTAAAAGTGTGAAATTGAGGCCTACAAATACTCTACAAATCTTATCATTGTCCATGATTTCTGATAGGTTGTGGGGCGCTCTATTGAGCTAAATAAATAATACTTTATTCCAGAGTTAAGCTGAGAGTATTTTTTGTGATATTTTATGAAATCAATAAAGATAGTAAATACATTTTATTATTGTTACAAAACGGACATTTTGTTATCAATCGGCAGACGTTTACAAACGAGCGTGGAATGTGTCTTCAGGACAATACCAGGAATGTGTCCACTACACATCCCTGACAATACCAATCCATTCTACAACCTTAATTTTTGTTTACATTATAGATTTTGAAAAGTCTTGTATATACAGGCATGATCAACATTATTTAAAAAAAAAACTGATTTTAGAAATGTTAAAAGAAAAGAAAACCTGACACATAGGTTCCGACGAGTTTCGAACTCTTGACCTTCTGCGTGTTAAGCAGACGTGATAACCACTACACCACGGAACCTTGATGCCTCAGCAACAGTCCGAGTGAGACAAACTGGCTATTTTCTCATGATCACTTTTCTACATGAACGATTTTGATATATATATCTTTTGCTGAAATCTAAAGCCGGAAAACTGACCGCCGAATTAGCTGCGTAAAGAAACATTTACAATAAATCAATAAAAAAAAAATCTGCCCCAGACCGATCTTTAGCAATTTTATGTTGAATATTTTTTTTCCTTTAGATTTGCAGAGAGGTTCACTTTAGAAGCGTGTAAACGCAACCAAGACGATACGTTGAGTTTATAGTGTAATTTATAATGGTGTGTCTTTTTCACCACGGACTTAGATAGCATCTAATCTAATTCCGTATTTTCACTAAGCATTATCATTGTAAATAATGACGATATTATTGAAATACACCGAACTTCTGCTATAATAAAAAAAAATCCAATTCGAACAATGAAAATATGGTGTTATGGGTGAGAGGAAAAACCCGTAATTCTCTTGTATGAAAACTTACATTAAATAACTGAGTGATTAGGTGCTAACTTCGCCACCCTCTGATATTGTATGTGTACTATAAATAAATAATTGTTTATTGAATAAAAAAAACTCTGACAACTAACATATAAAGGTTAGGGCAGAGACGTATATAACACATGGCTTTATACGTCTCTGGTTAGGGTATGGATTTATTTTATTCCAGACCAAGACTTATCAGAGTTGCCTCCCTTTAAACAATAACTCTCCTTCTGCACGTTTACGTACCACGTGACATTTTTACATAACATGTCTATAGATAATGCTATATGTCATGTCGTAGAAAATAAAATCAAAGCCAGGTGATACAGAATAAAGGCCAAGGCAAATTGCTATTGATTGTAATACTTCGATGATCTAATTAATTGATAATAATCTCTACAATACTTTAATTTATACCTATTAGTATGAGAGAAATGCGTGTTATATCCGATACTTGCTCACCAAGGGCGTTGTGTATGTCTTATCAAACGTCCTCTCTTAGACATGTAACGTTACATACTTTATCTTCCATGCATATCAGACCGAACAGCGGTAACACCATGATACATTATGTAGAGGGACAACCAGGCAGTACCCAACACTCTTTCAGTATAGATCATAGGAGACATAACATGTCCTGGGATTTTGGGAGGACTTTGTTTAACATATATATTCAAATTCAAATTCAAAATTTTATTTGCACATTTGTAACTACAAAGTAGTTTGAAGGCAAAACAGTAAAAAAAACCCAGTGAAATACATACATAGACATGTACATGTAGAAAAGTCGCAAAGTGATAGCTTATATTTCTAATATACATTAACATGAACAAAATTAACATAGCTTCAAATAGAAAATTTGATTTAAACATTTTTAGCTGCAAAGTCCATACATTGTACCTTATACTGTCAGCAAGCCGACTCTCCTCAGTTCTAGAGACTGTTTAATGAATAAACAAGAGTCCAGTATAAACTGTGAGTTGTTTGTAGATAATATTGAGGTCAAATAATTGGTATCTAAGGTAACATCATTGTGTTTAGGAATGCATTTTTGGAAATATTTTTTCCTGACAGATTCATTAAGGGAACAGTGAAAAAAGAAGTGTACTTCATTTTCTAACACACCAATTGTTTGACAGAGTCTCTGGTCTCTTGGTATACTTTTGAGACGCCCCATGACTAACTCCAGTTTGTGTTCACATTAACGAAATGTAGAAAACATTTTCCTTAAATTGCTGCTGTTAATGTTAAGGTTTTTTTCAGGGACATACTCAATCTTTAAGTCTTAATACATAAATAATTTATTACTCTCGTTTAAAGGTTTTAGTTTATTAAAGAATCTTATCTCATATTTCTATTTTTATATTTTGCTTGGTTTTAATTTTAAGTTGATAATTACTGTACGATCCGTCAGGATTCTGTATAATTTGATGAAGATCATTGTCTAATGTCATATCATTAACATAACTAAACCAGGTGTATGTGCCATTTTCATGTAAAGTTTTATTTAATAGATAAGCCTCCTTTATCAAAGGGTTTAAACTGTCTGAATCTTGCAGTATTCTACTTAAATAGCCACATGCTTGAGTGTTTATAAGGGTCTCAATAGCATAATGTCCCAGCTCTGCTCTGGAGCCTAGATTCACTGCTCTTTTCCTCATCTCTAACGTATGTTAACAAAATTTCAAATGTACTTGCTCAGAAGGAGATTTATCAATAAAGGAGAAATAATCAAACTGCTTATTGCTATTACCTGATCTGATTTTACTGCTTAACAAATTTTGGTATAAATCCATGTACCATACTTCTGCACTATAAGTAAGGGCAGGTTTTACAAGGGATTGAAAGAGTTTACACTGGGCATCTACTGGAAAGTTTGTGATATTTTCTGCATATTTTTTTATTGCAAAAAGAACTTGAAGACCTTTGTTGGACAATTCCCTTACAGACGGTGTAAATTTACCCGCTGTATTTATCAGGTTACCAAGACATTTATATTCTTTAGTTGTGTCTATATTATAGTTACCAATATTAAATTTGTAGTTTTTAATAATATGATTTGTTGAATTGAATATCATTGCTTTTGTTTTCTGGGTATTTATTAAAAGTTTCCATCTATTTGAATATGTATATAAGTTATTTAATGATTTTTGTAATCCCTCGGCTGTTTCAGACAATATTACCAGATCATCTGCAACCTATTGCCGAGTCGACAAGCTTTAAAGGATCATTTTTTAATAGATCAGGAGGATCACTTACATATAAATTGAACAGAGAGGGACTCATACTACCCCCCTGCTTGAGTCCTCTACAACTATCAAAGTTATCGGAGAAGAACGAATTAAATTTAAAGGAATTGCAGTAAAAGACGGACATCAAACACAGCATTTACTTATTGTACACTCACAAACAGTTGTCAAACGAATGTTGAATGCATATGGTTAATCAAAATAATTTGCGACGGTAACTTATTTGCATAGGAAGCCCGGATGGCGATTGTTAGTGACCCGGACTGACCCTGACACGTCATGAAATTTTATGTTTCACCATAGGGAGACCCCGAAAGAGCAATGTATTTACATCTCACTTTAATATTCCTGATATCACCAATCTAACGTAGAGAACGTTGAAGAAAACGCTTAAAATTTTCTAAAAATCGTGTTTCTTTTAGCTTATCATAATTAGAATGGGGAAAACCCTTCTGTGAGGCTTATTTTGAGAATTTCAAAATAAAGTAGGGTTATCCCTCAAATATATGATATACGAAGTACATTTATATCCTTTTAACAAAGACTTTGAGATAACTTGAAACAATACTAATGTATTTCGAAGCGAAGCCATGCGGGGTGTAGATAAAAACTACGAAAGGCAAATCAGTCTAGACCGACTTTTACAAGGATTTTCACTTTAGTTTGACGGAATAGTTTAACCGCACATCATATCCATGTTCTGATAATGGTGGATTTTGTAAAGCTGCGTTTAAATTAATATTTGATAAGGTGGGGTCCTGTTACTCTCTTAGAAAAGGAAGCGTAGCACTGTTAGTAACATGTACCCTTAAACATTCATATCCGCTGTGAACGTTCGAGACAAACGTACCAACTCAAAAAAAAATTCTGAACGGATTTTTTCGAGTATTTCCGTTATTTTTACTGTTTCAAATTACGTCATTGTGTTAACTAAACATTTTGACGGAAAATTACAAACGTGTTTCAATAGAAGTTCGGTGATGGCATTGCCAAAATCGGTAACCATAGCAACGCGATTCAGGGAAGATTATCGGTTCGACAATATGGTAAAAGTATATTCAAAACGCAGTATGATCCAAAAATAGGCATTTAAATCACACATAAGTATAGGTATGCTAATGATGTTAAGAATAAGCAATTCAAAAGTTTACATGTAGCTGAAATGTACTTCCGTTATTCGCAGCGCTATGCCCAGCACATGTACAGCGCAGTTGGATATGATATGATGGTATGTGACTTTAAACGCATGTTTTCATGCATATCAAATCTGGTGCGTTTCTGTCGATTTTTAAGGTAGAGCGTCTATATCCGAACATCAAACACAATGGTCTCTGGGACGAACATCAAACACAATGGTCTCCGGCATATTACGTTCAATTTACCATATTAAATCGGTATTACCGCTTCTCCTTCAGAACTACCATAGTGGCGAGGGTACAGACAGCGCCTCGTATGTAATATATGTAGCTGTGGGCTAGTTTGACCACTCAAATCGTTTAGTATAATATGTATAACGGAGGCTACTACTAGGTTTATCCTTGCGCCATTTTCTCTTTATCTTTGTGGCAGGGTTAAATCTTGAAATATACATAGTTGTATTTTATTCACCAGGAACTACATTTTGTTACTCCACCAAGTTGCATGATATCGAAAAATTATCAAATACACCACTCATATTTTATCATATTCATTAAAACAATTAAATTAAATAATGTCATTGTGTTGAAAAAAATGAGACATTACTTGAAGCTATCAACATAATATCATGATGAAAATTACATACGAATTTTGTGACGCTGCAAGACATAGGTTGTTCATAAAATGGAAATACGTCAAATTGTTAAGCGTAAGTGTGTATATTTACCTTTATTCTGTTACAAGCTCGAAATAGAACACACGGAACTGCTAAGTAATAAATAAAATTAACAGCAGAAAGAGATATGGCGGGTTGCTATTCCTATTTCCCCAAAACTATGTTACGCTAGTGCGCGCATCCAACCGTGCACTGTTATGACGCGTCCTCAGGTATTTTTTATACAGGTAGCAATATCGGAATCCCGTGTCTAAGAATAGATTATTGTAAACAGACCACATATTTGGTATTTCGGCATTATTTGTTGGTGTTTAAGCACTTGATACAATTACTATTGCCAGTTGGAGGGTAAAACAATTCATAAATTTCATCAAAAATAGTGTCTTACCTACAAAGCGTAGCTGTACTGTACACGTGTACAGGGATTTGTTGACATGCTTCGATAGAAGTATGTCGCACTAAATAGTAAAGAAATTATTACTAACAAAACTGATAAATCAATAGGTATGTTATTAAAATGAAAACAAAATTTTCCATCGATTTAAAAAAACCATTGCCTTATTAAGGAAAATGATCACATGCCTAAATATTTAAAAAAAAAATATAACTGAAGGAGGATTCGAACCTGCACCGTTTATTTTCTAGTCGCAAGTAAACTGCGTTACACATTCGGCTACATAGAACATATAGATATTGGCAATTACAAACTTATTTAACCCGAGAAACACCGGTCGCAGTTTAGAGAAACTTGATCACCCCTGTTTTTCATTATTTTGAGCACTTTCCCAAAGGAGGACCACTTTTCCGTAATTCGATTTGTTTTTGCATATTACATCACGGTCACAAAAAGTTTATTCAAAAGTTGGTCCTCGGATGGGAAAGTGTTGAAAGTATGTTTTTATGTCCGGGAACCCCCATCACTTTCATAGATATAGTGTATATGGCTATATTTGCAGTATCATATTAGCAATACCTAATTTCTCAGCAGTTTAAAAATTCATATTCAGTTGGTTTTGTATATTTTGTATGCATTTTTGCTACACGAAATGTTTTACTCCTTAATTTTTTTCCCCATTTTCATAAATGCCGACTTAGGGAAAAACCGGCAGTTTTCCGCCATACCTCTTTTACCATAAAGATGTCTTTTAACATCTGAGATAAAAACTTCAGGTATTCTAAAGTAAGCTTAATGTCAAGTTATGTGCTACCCATTCCAGAGTTATCTCCCGTTGTAATCATTGAACCCGGAAATCCCGAGAATAATTCAGGAACTACACCGCCATAAAGGTAAAGATTTGACAAGATTATGAGGTTAATAACGAAAGTTTTATATTGAATTATTTATATTTATCATTTGAAAAATGCTGAACGTTGATCTATAAAAACAAAGAGTGTTATCAAGATTGTATAAAGGCCAGCTGGTATGTATTTGGTAGGCCGATACAAAGCGACAGTACCTCCGATATTGCCTGATTAATCTTTGAAATAACAATGTTTGACAAATGTTTTACCAAAAACATACATGCTCGATTAATAATAAATCGACATTGCTCATTGTGTAGGCATTATTTCAAAATTAAACAATTAAATTAGAACACTTTTGGAACTATTATCAGTACGGCTTGCTGTATCCAATGACCTTCAATTTATATGACTGATCACATGCACTTGTATTAGGAATTCATTATCCCTCGACACTACTCCACTCACTCCTACCGTTTATATAGTTATATATCAAAATCGCGATTCTTATAGAACATTAAACATTTTACGAGTTACCTCCCATGGAATCTTTCCTCACTTGATCCCAACCGATTGGGCTTGTTTCAATTTTACTAAAAAAAGTAGCAATACTCATTATTTCCAGATCTTACCGGTGTCAACAAAATGACAAGTGAGATATGCGTTATCCTAATTACAAATTAACATGTTATCAAACGTGAATATTACCTGTGTTTAATTTAAACCAAATTATCTGGAATTATTTTATGCTAATTTACATGTTGCGTGTTTCATGAAAATCTAGAGGGAGATTATTTTAATCAATTACAGGGATCAGAGGTGGGTGTATATGTATATATTTAAATCATGGTCCCGGGGGTCAATACAGCCTGACAAAAAAAAAGAAAAAATACTCATTAGAAGTCAATACTATTTAATATATGACATTAACATGACGAAACAATTGTAATAATTGTAATATTGGTTTATTTCTCAATTTGGAAGGTGATCTTTCTCCTAAACGAATATTATTTTCTGTACATCATTTTCAAGCACGCCTACAAAGAAGCTACATTTACTTTCAGCATGTCAAGGTCGTCAATTTCAAGGTGAAGGTCAAGGATATAAAACACTTTTCGGATCCCGTTGGCCTGTCTACTAAACTTTATTCTTTTTATTTATCATAATGAAATATAATTGTGTGATATTACATGTACAAACAAAATATTATGTCTAGAACTTTCAATATCAAAGTCATGGATATCACAAAAATGAAAAAAACCACCATCAGGATAAAATTGACGGTGTAAAATTTGGTGTGACATCATTTACTACACTAGGTTACCATGTTCACATACATGTATTTCTTAACACACTCGTTGATTTAAGTATCACCGATCCACTAAATTGTGGTTTTCTATATATAGAGTTATTTCCCCTTAATAAATTGGATAATGACTATAACAGGACAATTCCGTTGACCAGGTAGCTCAGTCGGTTAGAGCAACAGTTTAGACATTTGAGGTCGTAGCTCAGTCGGTTAGAGCAACAGTATAGACATTTGTGGGCGTAGCTCAGTCGGTTAGAGTAACAGTATAGATATTTGAGGTCGTAGCTCAGTCGATTAGGGCAACAGTATATACATTTGAGGTCGAAGCTCAGTCGGTTAGAGCAACAGTATAGACATTTGTGGTCTAGGCCGGGTTCGAATCAGGGATTATCGTTGCTGTTTTGTACACACAGAACATTGTTGTTGGATATTTATTTGTTGTTACTTTCATATGTTTTATTCGAGTGAACTATTGATTTTTTTTAATCATATACAAATATTGCAATCATTAAGCCGATCGAAATTATTCACGTTGATATTTACATCTGGAATATTGGATGTACTTGTTCAAATCTGAAGTGTGATCTTTTTATGTTTTACAGCAATTTCCCAATTAAGTTCCAACATGGCTGAAGCCTACCCTACACCAGAATACAAGTGTTTGTTGTGCATGAAGCCGTACAACCAGCCGAGGGAGCTACCGTGTAATCACAGTTTTTGCTGCCCGTGTCTGACGGCATATATCGATAAAGAACACAGGACTGTAGATGAGGACCGTCATTACTTTCCATGTCCAGTCTGTGACAAACCAACTAGCCCACGTGACATCGACACGGATGTAGACACATGGGGGACCTCGTTTCCGATAAACAATCTCTTTATCAACCGCACAACAAAGTCGTCAGATGACCAGAACTGTGAGGCGTGTCGAAGGGTTGGGGAATCCAACCCTGCTGTTGTCTGGTGCACTGGCTGCACTGAGATGCTCTGTAAAGAGTGCAGAAGTTTTCACGACCGAAACAAAATGACAGCAAAACATCGACTTGTTCCCAGCAAAGATGGAGGATTTTGTGATACAACGGTAAACGAAAACTGTCCTAACCACGAAGGACATCCGTTGGAGGTTTACTGTCTTGATCACAGCTCTATGTGTTGTTGTATATGTGTGGCCATTTCACACAAAAACTGCAACCATATCAAACCAATAGATGATGTGATCAAGACAATCTTTACTGGACAACCTTCACTCGAGACAGTATGGCAGATTATCAAAGACGAGGCAACGACGATGTTAGAAGAAGATGAGTCTGAGATGACATTCCTTAACACCAAAGAAAAGGAACTATCAGTGGAGATGACGCGAAAAATACAGCAAGCCAAAGACAAGCTTGATGGTCTTAACACAACGTTTCAGTCGGAACTCGCGGATCAGTGCAAAGTACCCAGACAACAGCTTTCTGCTCGAATGGAATGTGTGAAGAAATTCCAAACAAATGCAGAAAATTCCAATATTCTAATGACTCGTTTTGACAAGCAAGGTACGGATCGTCAGCGATTTGTTATGAGAGAGAAAACGAAACAACAGGTATCAGGACATTACCGTCGCATGGATCAAGCCACCAAGAGGCAGCCTAACACGTTTGAACTGAAACTCAATATAGGAACTGTTATTGACGACATAAACAAGATGACAACCATTGGGAATGTTGACGTGATATCGAATATATCATCGACCTCACAGAATGCGGATTCACGTATCGGTTCCTTGCTTGGGACTCTGATGTCAACACCTTCAGCTACAACATTTGCCGACTCTACTTCAGCGTCCGACCTCCTCGAATCTCCAACCAAAGGACCGGTGACAGTGGATGTTTGGACTGGTTCCGTATCCTGTGTACTCTCGGTCGCCAGACGTTCACTGGCAGGAAGACAGCCGACAAACTTGAGAGGAGGAATGTTTACTGATAACGGTGAATTACTTGTCACAGATTACGACAACTGCAGACTCGTGTTGTTTGATGACAAGTATCGCTACAAGGGAGAATACAAAGTAGAAGGAAACCCATATGATCTAACGCGTGGCCTTAATACTGATGAGATACTTGTTAGTATTGGAGACAGGGGATTTTTGAGATGTACACTACAGAACGGTCAGCTGACTCTAATCGACATAAACCTCGTAACAGCCGACGTCTATGGAATAGCAGTTCTCGGAGATAACACCCTGCTTAGTACTGGTAATAGTGTGAAAGTCGTGTCATCAGATGGAATAATGAAAAAGAAAATACAGATGAAGAGTAGACACGTCGGACACATTGCTGCATCTATATCTACGTCAACGTTTTACTACAGTGATGGTGATGACATCGTGTGTAGACGACTAGACAGCGATGAAGAAGACTATAGATACAGTGACCCTTGTCTGCGGGATCCTAGAAGTATCGGACTGGACCGTGATAACAATGTATATGTGTGTGCATGTGACTCCACCAATGTTTACATTGTTTCACCTGACGGGTCACGTGGGAAGGTACTAGTTCCCAGTCTCTCTAGTATCAGACGTTCACACGGGATAATTGTCCATCCCACCAAACAGGAGTTCGTAGTCACATCCTACAAGGAGACAACTTCACTTGAGGTGTACAGATTCAGTGACAATGCCGGTGTTGCTCAATAAACTCATTGGTGACATTCTAAGTGGTGCTCGTTGTTACAATGACACAACTATCGTAAATGACAGTTTAAACACATCAAACCTCTTGTTAGAAATTAAATTAAGTAACCAAAATGTAGGGTATTTATATATATATTACCCATATAATTTAATCTTGTAACAAACCTTTTCATTGGCCTAAGAATTTATGTTATCTGCAGGGCCCACTTGTATAAAACATCTCAAAGTTAAGGAAAATCTCAAGCAATGTATTGTCTATAGGAAATCTTAGACTTGAAGAAATCTCAAGAGTTGAGATGCTTTATACAAGTGGGCCCAGCCCATAAGGTAAAAAAAGACGTCGCCGTTCGTAACGTCGCTTTTGATTGGCTGATACAGTGGCGTAATAATTTCTAAGAGAAAAGAGTCCATCAATTAAAGTTGATTTCCACAGGGATTGTGTATAGTAGATTAATTTATAAGGATTAACTTCGCGGTTTATGATAAGGGTACACTCCGGTTTTTTTGTGTTAAAGCTCCATAACATAAATAATATACTCAAGTTAATCCTTAAATATATTGGATTTAATTTTTAATCTATATATCATTTTTAATTCACTTTCATTTCACTAATTATTTATTGTTATTAAGCCAAAATCTTGTGACATGTTCAATTCATGGTACAAAACAGTTGTCTTCCTTTTTCCTCATCTGGTTAAGAAATTTCATAATTTTTAAATGATGTTTGTTTTCATGTTAGGACACTATAAACCATTACAAATAAAAGTAAGTAAAACAAAATGTAGAATAAGTAGATATCTATTACCAATACTCCGGAAATTTATTGGATTTAACTCATGGATATCTTATTTTTCATTGACTTTCATTTTATTAATAGTTTTTTTAACCGTCAAGGTACAAACCATTTGTCTAACTTAACATTTTCTGGTTTAGAAGTTGTATAATATACTTTTCAAGATATGTATCCCGTTTTTTTTTTTATATATGTGGACATGAAACCCTGATTCACATAGATAGGGAATGGATTTTAACAAATCTAGAGCAATCACTCTTTAAATAAATTTAGACGAATACTTAAAATATTTTAATTTACTTTGTTAGAAAATTCGCAACAAATATACCTTGAAGCAGAGACGTATATATAATAATATATGTATAATATTTTAAGTAATTCGTATCCTACGGACAAACCTCCATTAGGATCCAGTGTTATATGGGATTTTACCGTCTATATTACTTCTTTGACCCATATTAATATATGTAATATATACGTCTCTACTTGAAGGGAAACTTACAGAATCTGAATTGTTAAAAGCTCTAAAAAAAAAATCAAAATAACAAATCACCTGGGTATGATGGCTACACAGCAGAATTTTTCAAATTATTTTGGCAAGACTTAAAACTTTTGTATGTATTATGCTGCGTAACAAAAGGTGCAATTTGATATATTTTCTATAGAATTTGCAAATATGGAGGTCAATATCATTTTATCTCGTATCAAAATGTTACTATTTTTCAAGAACTACAATTTCACGAGAATCCGTTCGGTGCGGAGTAATATTTCGAAATGATCCGGTGTGTACGGAGTGCATGATCCGTCGGTACGGAGAAAACCACTGACCATAACATGTAAAATTGTAAAGATACCCAAAGATTGCAAATAAGGTCTGCAGAAAAACACTGTCATGTCATATATCGATCCTGTTAGACACAATATACATAATAGCGGATCCAGCAGGATGGGATCCCCCCCCTCNTTTTTTTACATATTTTAAGACAGTTCTTACCAAAAAGAAATGTTCAAATATCACATTACCAAAACAACGGAAATCATACCAATACAACAGTCACACTGTGCCGATTGAATCAAACGTTTTTCTATAAAAATATCGTGATTTTGTTGTACATAGGTACTGTTTTATTATCTTATATGTATTATGCTGCGTAACAAAAGGTGCACTTTGATATATTTTCTATACCATTTGCAAATATGGAGGTCAAGATCATTTGATCTCATATCAAAATTTCACTATTTTTCAAGAAATACAATTTCACGAGAATCCGTTCGGTGCGGAGTAAATTATAATGAAACCCAAAGATTGCGAATAAGGTCTGCAGAAAAACACTGTCATGTCAGATATCGATCCTGTAAGACACAACATACATAACAGCGGATCCAGCAGGATGGGATCCCCCCTCCCCCCCACCCCATCCCCAAAGAAAAACACTGTCATGTCATATATCGATCCTGGAAGAAACAACATACATCCCCCTCCCTCCCAAAGAAAAAAACCACACATACACTTAATAGATTTGCAAGAAACCTGAACACATCAATGTTTTACTGATCATCTACATGAACATTGCCCCGATAACTCTGAACTTTTTCAATATACATATATTATAATATAGAAAAAGTAAGAAAAACATATAGTTTTAGATACTATCAAACCACATTAAATGGTCCACAGAACAAAGAGGGTCCACTTTAGACAAAAACATTTTTTTTTATTTCGTCAGAAAATGAAATGCAAACAATTTCAACCACAATAGAAACACTATTGATATTACTCAAAGAAACAAAAACTGCTGTACTGACCTTGAATTGATTTACGTACATAACTTGTATCGTAAACAAAAACAAGGCAAGAATGAAAATAAGAAGAGATACTGTATATATCTATCTTGCCCCGCTGTGCATCGAACCCCTTACCTCTTTGTTTTGGGGTTACGCAATATTCGACAAAAAATGAGCGCGCTAGATTCCGTTGACAATACAAATGCACATGGAGTTCTCCAAAGGATAATGTAACTAAAAGTACCGAAACAGTAATTTATATCATTTTTTTCATTTGCCACTTCAAAAAGTAAAATATATAAAGTTCCGTACAGACGACTAACGACTAAATAGTTTTGCTATATTATGCTGTTAAAATACTTCAGCCTTAAAAATGTGCGAACGTCGTGGTTTTGCCCCACAGGGACCTGACAATTTGTTACAGATTTATTTGGAACTAAACTAAGGTGTTCAGAATAATTGTACATGTTTTAGGGGTTTAGACACGGTAAAAATGACACCCCAAATGATCATACATCATTTTTACCGAAAGTCGATCTAAACCCCCAAAACATGTAAAATTATTCTGATATAAAATGTATGGCATGTATTAACTTCTCTCTCTTATAGCCTTTTAAAGCAAGTTTCTTCTAAGTGAAGTGCTTTTACATGCATTTAAATTATCTTTAGTCTCTCGTTACTCTTTTAGAGTATAGAGTATATGTATATGTATGCGGAAGGTGAGACTCTAATAAACTATCTGTACCTGTACATGGTATTCGGCGGATAGAAGATGATAGAAGAATAAAGGAATTTTAATCAAGATGACAGCATTTAATAAAATTTAAAATAGCTAAACAGTAAAACATATAGCCACCGGTATTAAGAAAGTAAATAACGTACTTGTCGTTTTCTTTTGACATATTCCGCCTTACAAAATATCAAAACAAGAGGATTTTTTCGATCATTTTGAAATGTAGAAAATCTTGAATCCTTATTATCATAATGTTGATAACGAAATCAAAAACAGCATGTGACACTCAGTCATTTAAAATATATAACGCAAGATGCGTGGATATTGTTTTTTCTTTATTATTATTTTATGTTTGCAGTGGGTGTTGAAACGTGTGTTCGCGCCTATAACGCTTTATTGTTATTAAGTTTATAGTAAATTAATATATGAAATTGTTTAAGCTTTACATAAGTGTTGAGAGACCAAATATTTCCTAAGTATTCATACCCTCACGGGCAAGATATACATTTCATGTTAGATCATGGCCAAACTGTACCAAACTTAGACGTGTAAGAATATTACATCATTTTATACTAAGTAAATATTAAGAGTAAGTCAAAATAATTCATATCAAGCTACATGTTCAGATTTGAGTGTTCCCATACACATAAGAAAACAATTACATAAAAGTTTTTTTGTTCCGAAATAGGATTTACCGAGTGTTGTATCATTTTGAATAGTGTATTGCACAAACAGAACTGATTTCACTATCCTTAACAAATATAATCTGGTCTTTTCTTTTACCTGACCTTACTTTTATTATTGATTAATCGTTAGATAACCCCTGCTACCTGCGGTTATTGTTAATTTGAAGGTAAAGACCATGAGATCACTACTTGTTTTTTCAGACACAGGGACTCGGCTACAGTTGGTTTGTTTGGACCTATCACGCTGTGTAAAGAGTAATGATGAATGTTTTAGTGGTTATTCAAGTTCTTTATTTGCTGAACTTTTACAACTTATGGCAATTACAGATAAGACAAAGACACTAACAAGAACACTCACAATGACTCGCACACATCATCCTCATCGTCTTCATCACTTCTTCTTCATCATCATCATCATCATCATCATCATCATCATCATCATCATCATCATCATCATCATCATCATCATCATCATCGTCATCATCATCACATCAACATCGTCATCATCATCATCATCATCATCATCATCATCATCATCATCATCATCATCATCATCATCACATCATCATCATCATCAGCATCAGCATCAGCATCATCATCATCATCATCATCATATCAGCAACAGCAGCAGCAATCATTCGTCATTCATCATACTCACATTCATACGCACGCCAGAACCCTTTTCACCCTCATTCACCCAGACAAGACTTATCAATATAATGCTATAATATATAATTTTGTATTCAATCAACTGATATACAACATGTATCTTAACATGACCTGTTCTAGTGATGACCTCTTGATCAATCTGCTCTACGTTAAAACGCTAGTGATAAACACTTTCCTAAATTATTAAGTTCTTTTGTGTTTTCGATTTTGAGTAATTGAACGAATTTAAACATACTAGGCCTTTTGAAATAATATTGCTTTATGAATTTAGACCGGAGGTCTGAATAGCGATTATATTTAATTATAAAATGAGATTCATCTTTTATATAATTTTCATTACATAAAATACGTTTTCTTTCTTCTCTAGGTATATCTCTGTAACGGCCGCGTTCAGTGAACAGGTCATGCGCACATAAACGCATCTTAGAAATATGTTTTAGATAATTTAAATTAATTGCCTGATGAAGATATGGTTGCAATTTAATTCTTTCCACTAAATGCTGACATAGTACTCCTTTAGAAGAAGAATGAACTTTTTCTAGACAATCTTGCTAAAAAATATCACATAATCGCTGCTTATATACTTCATTAGAATGGTTAATACTATCAGTCACAAACATGTATCCAAGGCCGACTCTTGGAAGATCATGTTTTAAGTTAAGGATCCAGGGGTCTTTATTTTCAACCATATCATCATAACAAGCTTTCAGCACACAGTTATCAAAACGTTGTAATTTAATCCAATTTTGTTATATTGTTATTTCGAAGGTAAAGACCATGAGGTCACTACTTGTTGTTTCAGACACAGGGTATCGGTTACAGTTGGGTTTGTTTGGACCTATCCCGCTGTGTAAAGAGTAATATTACATGTTTTAGTGGTTAACATTGTCTCTCGAAATAAAAGCCACCCCTCTTTCCAACAGCACCCGAGAAATGATTTAAGTATCTCAAGTCGCTGTGGACGCAGGGACGTCCTTTGCCGGTGTATCTACTTTCTCCCACAAAATCGTATTAATTATATGTACCTGTATATCAACCAACACTCCGGGAGAAAGATTACTCCGACCAGAGACGTATATACTACATGGCTTTATATGTCTCTGCTCCGACATATCAGGATTAAATCCAAACAAACATTATTCACGGAATTAGATAAGGCCGTGATTATTGTAACTAATCTGCGGGTCCGTATAGTTTATAGTCAATTTTTATATGTCTCTGATTGAAGTATGAGACTGAAGTACAAAGCCTGTTTACGTATCGTTTTTATTTAATTGAAATATTGAACAGGGAAAGTAAAAAGACGACCACTGTGCACGGGTTGTGTATAACTTCGGGTATATTATAATGAAACATGAAGATGAGTTACTTTTACCAGATTTCCGGGGTTTCGATCACCTACGCTCAGAGATCGTAACCCCCGGAAATCGAGGATGTGCTCTAACATACCCTTTTCATTGAGCATCGGATGGAAACGTATGGTCGGTGAGGCATAGATATCACAGGACTTCATAGTGTGTGTGTAGGGGGATGCTGGGTATTGCGCTTGATTGGTGTTTATTAATTTCAAATTAGCTATGATTCTCTTTGTATAGTGTTATGTATAATTTATATCAATTGGATTCATATGAGCTTCAGATCACTGGTACCGTAAAACTTTGAAAAGTTTGTAGGGGTGGGGTTGGGCGGTTTCGATGTCACCAACGCCTCCTTTTCTCGAATTAATTCAACTTCCTATACAACGACAGTATCTGACGAATGACGACCACGTTTCTTTTAAAATTCTTTTCTAACACTTTCTTAAATCTGCAATGAATATCTTAAAATTGACACAAACATGTCCAGTATATAAAACCGTTCTTTTGTATGGTTACTATATGCAACTTCTTTCAGATAGTCAAGAGGTGAAATCGAAAGGTTAAATGAGATAATAAGTGTTCATTACGCATTTCAAAAGGACAAATCAAACTTAACACTGAATTTATTTAAAATTTTCATATTTTTCAACTTGTTTTATTTCTCTAAGCACGATGTTATTTCACTTTAAAATCATAGATTGGATTTTTAATTGACAAAATGCTTGTAACTACAGTGTATCTAATGTTAATTTTCACAAAATCACAATGTAAATCCTAACAAGTCGAGTCATCTTTTATCAGATTCTTTTTGATGATTTACCTTCGGGGTGAAGACTTAGAAAGAGGAAGGAGGAATGAAGCCGAACTGGACTGGCCGGTCAATCGTGTCCCTGTAGGTAGGGCGTAAGAATTGTACCTGCTGCCCATATTGCATGAGCGTAAGAGGCAACTAAATTTGGGTCTTATCTTTTCTCTTCTTTCTAAACAACTTTCTTCTTCCTAATGTATCCCTTGACAATGCCTCACTTTTGCCCTTTAGTTGTGCTTTCGCCCCCTATGAGGAAGGCGTTGGGTTCTGTCTCCTGGCCGAACATCAAAATCGGGAGTCCTCCTCCAAAAATGGGAAAGTTTGCAAGTATGTATAAATCTTTAAATTGTACTATTAGGAATCCGTTTACCCACAGTTACATATATAGTGTACTAGCCACATCTATAATAGACTTGTCTGTACGTTAACCAACGTACACGTGTTTTGTTAACAACGCAATACTTGAATGGTCCCTAGATGATATACAGAATCCAGCTCGTATGTAACGAATTAATCAGTCAGGTGTCAGTTAATTAACTGCTCAAGAGTTACCAAAAAATAGCATCACAAGGTGTCCGTCAATAATTTCCAACCGTGTATTCTAATCACTGAATTATTTCAAAGGATTCGTCTCATTCCAGCAAAGCGAAAGCAATGCGCTGCCATGTTGTATATTACTTGGCTTGCAATCTAAACCGGTCACGTCATGCACGGAGTATGATAAATGTATCTAACATAAATAATTAACGGTTGAATACACAAATTAATACAATAATGCATTTATTATCAAATTGTTATATTTGTAATTATTTACTAATCATCTAATTACATTTTAAATATTTATTTAATCGACCAATGCGTCGATGAAATAAAACTGAATATATTAATATTAGTATTAAGCTGGCATTATTTTGTAATGTACATGAAACTAAACAATAACATTTATGTGAGCTTCTGATTACAAAGGTGCAAAAAAGCAAAGGAAATAAAAGTTCGAATCCGGAACCTTACACCCGGTAACCGCTTTTCCGAGAAGATGCCCCGAGTGTCAATAGCCACGGCGCGCGGCAGTGGCTATTGACACTCGGGTGGTGTTATTAAAATTACAATTATTACAAGTGTCGAAGACAGAACGGTGTGTTTTGATATTAATATTATGATTTTTACAAAGCGCATAATATGCCTTATTACTTTTATCTGCAATATGTTTTTGAGTAACATTTAATTTACCTTTGTGATACAGTTGATGGGACCTGTAGCGACCTGCCGGATAGTCATCTATTCCTTACCTCACTATAAAGATTTCTTTTCATATTTCTAGCATGTTTCACATCTTAAAAAACTACGAAAGGTGAACCAGTCGAACCAACTTTTACAAGGATTTTCACTTTAGTTTGACAGAATAGTTTAACCGCACATCATATCCATGTTCTGATAATGGTGGATATTGCAAAGCTGCGTTTAAATTAATATTTGATAAGGTGGTCCTGTTACTCTCTTAGAAAGGGGAAGCGTAGCACTGTTAGTAACATGTACCCTTAAACATTCATATCCGCTGTTCGAGATAAACATACCAACTCAAAATTACATAAGTTTTCTGAACGGATTTTTTCGGGTATTTCCGTTATTTTTACTGTGTCAAATAACGTCATTGTGTTTTTGACGGAAAATTACAAACGCCTTTCGATAGAAGTTCGATGATGGCATTGCCAAAATCGGTTCGACAATATGGTAAAAGCATATTCAAACAAAGAATGATCCAAAAATAGGTGCAAATATGTTTTACCCAGTTCATGTACAGCGCAGATTGATATGATAAAAACAATTTTGAAATTGTTTCTTGGTATGTGACTTTATACACATGCGTTCATGCATATCAAATGTGATGCGTTTCCGGCGATTTTTATTTTGTCTAATATTGTTTGAATAATCAACGAGATAGTCTTCTAGTTGCAGAAGGTATATAAGTTGTATATATTTCGGGAATAAAAGAAGTAATACTTTACATTCTTGTGAAGCAACGGAGATTTCCGTTTTCGCGCGAAACAGAAATAGAATACTGAATTATGACGTCAATCGGAATTCCTGTTTTTTCCCTTTTCATTGGCTAGAAGTCACTTCCTGTTTCCCCACTGGAGGGCTACTTCCGGACGAAAAAAATCAAGAGCGAGGTGTAGAAAGGGGAAACAACTCTGTTTAAGCACGCATTTGTTACTATTAAAAAGCTTCGCTTTACCCAGCACATTTACAGCGCAGTTGGATATGATAAAACAATTTTGAAATTGTTTCTTGGTATGTGACTTTAAACACATGTTTTCATGCACATCAAATCTGGTGCGTTTCTGGCGATTTTTAAGGTAGAGCGTCTATACCCGAACATCAAACACAATGGTCTCTGGCATATTACGTTCAATTTACCATATCAAATCGGTATTTCCGCTCCTCCTTCAGAACTACCATAGTGGCGAGGGTACAGACAGCGCCTCGTATGTAATATATGTAGCTGTGGGCTAGTTTGACCACTCAAATCGTTTAGTATAATATGTATAACGGAGGCTACTACTAGGTTTATCCTTGCGCCATTTTCTCTTTGTGTTTGTGGCAGGGTTAAAATCTTGAAATATAGTTGTATTTTATTCACCGGGAACTAACTCGACCCAGTTGCATAATATCGAAAAATTGTATCATAAACTGATATAACTCATGTTTTTTTTAAAGATTTTTTAAACATATTTTAGCATACAGTAACACTGTCAAGATATTGTTGGTAATACTCAAATGCTGTTTCGCTAAAAAGAGGATTTCATGAGGTTAAACGCTTTCATGGAAGATAACGCATATTGTAGGATTTTTATCAAAAATATAACAAGCTTATTTTCCCAAAAATATTGTAACTGCTATTTTATACTTGGGAAATCAAACTGATCATTTGAAGACAAGGCTAATGCTATCGTGCTATGGGCGTCTTCCCCTGTGTTTTGGTCCAGAACGACGAAACACGTCAATTAAGTTGTCTTATGAACGGATATAATAAACCTTTCCAAAACAGGTATTACATTCAAACCTCTCATTGGAGAGATGACAGAACTAAGGTATCAGTATGACAATGTTTACAAACAGGGTCAATTAAGTGACGATCCATTTATGTATTGAAGGTTAAGAAGAACTGTTTCATCTCGTCACATCTCGTCACATCTCGTCACATCTTGCTTATAGGATATCCTACACCTTTATAGAAATATAATCTTTGACGTCATTGATATTACAATTAAATCATCTGATAGAGAAGCAAAATGCTGAAAAAGAAAAATCTCGTTTGAAAAAAAGGCGAGGAAGAAGATACTGACATACCTGTGAACAATAGCAACAATAGCTACTTTTAGAATTGCCTATACAAGTCCGTGTTTATATATATAATATATAAATGTTGTCGCTTTATATATTATCTATATAAACATATTTTAACATAATTACTGGAGAAGATTTATATGGGATTTTCCTGTTACTTATATTAAATACAACTGTATATTCATTAAAACAATCAAATTAAATGATGTCATTGTGTTGAAAAAAATGAGACATAACTTGAAGCTATCAACATAATATCATAATGAAATTTACATACGAATTTTGTGACACTGCAAGACATAGGTTGTTCATAAAATGAAAATACATCAATTTCATTTGAATCTTGAAATATGTACGAAATTTTAAGCGTACGTGTGTATATTTACGTTTATTCTGTTACAAGCTCGAAATAGAACACACGGAACTGATAAGTAATAAATAACATTAACAGCAGAAATTTTAGCATAAAGATGTCATTCAATATCTGAGATAAAAAAAATCAGGTATTCTAAAGTAAGCTAATGTCAAGTTATGTGCTACCCATTCCCGAGTTATCTCCCGTTGTGATCCTTGAACCTGGAAATTCCGAAAACAATTCAGGAACTACACCGCCATATAACGACCACGGTAATCAAGGTAAAGATTTGACAAGATTATGACTTATTGATATTTATCATTTTAAAGTATTCAGACCAACATCATCAGTTTCAACGCTGAACGTAAATCTATTTAAACAAAGAGTGTTATCAAGATTGTATAAAAGCCAGCTGATATGTATTTGGTAGGCTGATACAAAGCGAAAGTGCCTCCGATATTGCCTGATTAATCTTTGAAATAACAATGTTTGACAATTAATTTACGAAAAATATACATGCTCGATTAATAATAAATCGACATTGCTCATTGTGTAGGCATTATTTCAAAGTTAAACAATTAAGTTAGAACAAAGTTAGAAATATTATCAGTACTGTTTGCTGTATCCCATCACCTTCAATTTATATGTCTGATCACAGATGCTTGTATTAGGAATTTATTATCCTTCGACACTACTCCACTCACTCCTGCCGTTTATATAGTTATATATCAAAATCGTGATTCAATTAGGACATATTATAGAACATTAAACATTGTACGAGTTACCTCCCATGGAACATTCCTCACTTTATCCCAGTCGATTGGGCTTGTTTCAATTTTACTAAAAAAGTAGCAATACTCATTATTTCCAGATCTTATCGGTATTAACCAAATGACAAGTGAGATATGCGTTATCCTAATTACAAATTATCTGGAAATATTTTATGCTAATTTACATTACATGTTGAGTGTTTCATGAAAATCTAGGGGGAGATTATTCTAATTAATTACAGGAATCAAGGGAGGGTGTATATGTATTTATTTAAATTACGGTCCCGAGGGGTAATAGAGCCTGACAAAAAAAGAAGCGCTACTCTTTAAAAGTCAATACTATCTAAAATATGACATCAACATGACAAAACAATTGTAATAATTGTAATATTGGTTAAACTGGTGTTTCTCATAATGGAAATATTCCTTAATTTGAAGGTCTCGGGCCAGGAAAATATAAACATGTCAAATTTTAGAATCAAGTTGATCTTTCTCCTTAACGAATATTATTTTCTGTACATCATTTTTAAGCACGCCTGTGAAGAAGCTACATTTACTTTCAACATGTCAAGGTCGTCAATTTCAAGGTGAAGGTCAAGGATACGAAACACTTTTGGGATCCCGTTGGCCTGTCTACTAAACTTTATTCTTTTTATTTAACACAATGAAATAGAATTGCGTGAAATTACATGTACAAACAAAATATTATGTCTAGAACTTTCAATATCAAAGTCATGGATATCACAAAACTGAAAAATAAAACCATCAGGATAAAATTGACGGTGTAAAGTTTGGTTTAACATCATTTACTACACTAGGTTACCATGTTCACATACATGTATTCCTTAACACACTCGTTGATTTAAGTATCACCGATCCACTAAATTGTGGTTTTCTATATATGGAGTTATTTCCCCTTAAGAAGGTAATGACTATAACAGGACAATTCCGTTGACCAGGTAGGTCAGTCGGTTAGAGCAACAGTATAGACATTTGAGGTCTTAGCTCAGTCGGTTAGAGCAACAGTAAAGACATTTGTGGCCGTAGGTCAGTCGGTTAGAACAACAGTATAAACATTTGTGGGCGTAGCTCAGTCGGTTAGAGCAACTGTATAAACATTTGAGGTCGTAGCTCAGTCGGGTAGAGCAATAGTATAGATATTTGAGGTCGTAGCTCAGTCGGTTAGAGCAACAGTATAAACATTTGTGGTCGTAGCTCAGTCGGTTAGAGAAACAGTATAGACATTTGTAGTGGTAGCTCAGTCGGTTTGAGCAACAGTATAGACATTTGAGGTCGTAGCTCAGTCGGTTACAGCAACAGTATGGACATTTGAGGTCGTAGCTCAGTCGGTTAGAGCAACTATATAGACATTTGTGGTCGTAGCTCAGTCGGTTAGAGCAATAGTATAGATATTTGAGGTCGTAGCTCAGTCGGTTAGAGCAACAGTATAAACATTTGTGGTCGTAGATCAGTCGGTTAGAGAAACAGTATCGACATTTGTGGTCGTAGCTCCGTCGGTAAGAGCAACAGTTTAGACATTTGAGATTGTAGCTCAGTCGGTTAGAGCAACAGTATAGACATTTGTGGTCGTAGCTCAGTCGGTTAGAGCAACAGTATAGACATTTGAGGTTGTAGCTCAGTCGGTTAGAGCAACAGTATAGACATTTGTGGTCGTAGCTCAGTCGGTTAGAGAAACAGTATTGACATTTGTGGTTGTAGCTCAGTCGGTTAGAGCAACAGTATAGACATTTGTGGTTGTAGCTCAGTCGGTTAGAGAAACAGTATAGACATTTGAGGTCGTAGCTCGGTCGGTTAGAGAAACAGTATAGACATTTGAGGTCGTAGCTCAGTCGGTTAGAGCAACAGTATAGACATTTGAGGTCCTAGCTCAGTCGGTTAGAGCAACAGTATAGATATTTGAGGTCCAGGGTTCGAATCAGTGGTTAGCCATGCTGTTTTTTACACACAGAACACTGTTGTTGGATATTTATTTGTTGTTTCTTTAATCTGTTTTATTCGAGTGAACTATTGAAACGTTATTTCAATTGCAGTTTGTTGGTATATCACGTTGTCTTAATCTAGGGATCTAGAGGTAGTGAAATATTTTTTAATCATATAAAAATATTCCAATCATTAAGCGGACCGAACTTATTCACGTTGATATTTACATCTGGAATACTGGATGTACTTGTTCAAATCTGAAGTGTGATATTTTTATATTTTACAGCAATTTTCCGATTAAGTTCCAACATGGCCGAAGCCAACCCTACACCAGAATACAAGTGTTTGTTGTGCATGAAGCCGTACAACCAGCCGAGGGAGCTACCGTGTAACCACATATTCTGCTGCCCGTGTCTGACGTCATATATCGATAAAGAACACAGGACTGCAGACGAGGACCGTCACTACTTTCCATGTCCAGTCTGTGACAAACCAACTAGCCCTAGTGACGTCAACACGGATGTAGACACCTGGGGGAGCTCGTTTCCGATAAACAATCACTTTATCAACACCACAGCAAAGTCGTCAGATGACCAGAACTGTGAGGCGTGTCGAAGGGTTGGGGAATCCAACCCTGCTGTTGTCTGGTGCATTGGCTGCACAGAGATGCTATGTAAAGAGTGCAGAAGTTTTCACGACCGAAACAAAATGACAGCAAAACATCGACTTGTTCCCAGCACAGATGGAGGAGTTTGTGATAAAACAGTAAACGAAAACTGTCCTAACCACGAAGGACATCCGTTGGAGGTGTACTGTCTTGATCACAGCTCGATGTGTTGTTGTATATGTGTGGCCATTTCACACAAAAACTGCAACCATATCAAACCAATAGATGATGTGATCAAGACAACCTTTACTGGACAACCTTCACTCGAGACAGCATGGCAGGTTATCAAAGACGAGGCAACGACGATGTTAGAGGACGATGAGTCTGAGATGACCTCCCTTAACACAAAAGAAAAAGAAGTATCAGTGGAGATGACGCGAAAAATACAGCAAGTCAAAGACAAGCTTGATGGTCTCAACACAACGTTTCAGTCGGAACTCTCTGATCAGTGCAAAGTACACAGAAAACAGCTTTCTGCTCGAATGGAATGTGTGAAGAAATTCCAAACAAATGCAGAAAATTCCAATATTCTAATGACTCGTTTTTACAAGCAAGGTGCGGATCGTCAGCGATTTGTTATGAGAGAGAAAACGAAACAACAGGTATCAGGACATTACCGTCGTATGGATCAAACCACCAAGAGGCAGCCTAACACGTTTGACCTGCAACTCAACATAGGAACTGTTATTGACGACATAATGACGATGACAACCATTGGGAATGTTGACGTGATATCGAACATATCATCGACCTCACAGAATGCGGATTCACGTATCGGTTCCTTGCTTGAGACTCTGATGTCAACACCTTCAGCTACAACATTTGCCGACTCTACTTCAGCCTCCGACCTCCTCGGATCTCCAACCAAAGGACCGCTGACAGTGGATGTTTGGACTGGTTCCGTATCCTGTGTACTCTCGGTCGACAGTCGTTCACTGGCAGGAAGACAGCCGACAAACTTGAGAGGAGGAATGTTTACTGATAACGGTGAATTACTTGCCACTGATCACCAAAACTGCAGACTCGTGTTGTTTGATGACAAGTATCGCTACAAGAGACAATACAAAGTAAAAGGAAACCCATATGATGTAACGCGTGGACTGAATACTGATGACATACTTGTTAGTACTACAAACAGTGGAATTATGAGATGTACACTACGGAGCGGTCAGTTGACCGTAATCGAAACAATCAGCTGTAAAGGCCACGTCTATGGAATAGCAGTTCTCGGAGATAACATCCTGGTAAATACTGGTCATAGTGTGAGAGTAATGTCATCGGATGGGAAAGTTAAAAAATCAATACAGAAGGAGAGTGGATACCTCACACAGATTGCCGCATCTATATCTACGTCAACGTTTTACTACATTGATGGTGATGACATCGTGTGTAGACGACTAGACAGCGACGTAGAAGACTATAGATACAGTGACCCTGGTCTGAGGGATCCTCGTGGTATCGGACTGGACCGTGATAACAATGTGTATGTGTGTGGATA
>NW_018406117.1:158912-159357 GCF_002113885.1 Mizuhopecten yessoensis
AGATCGACTTTTCGGTAAAAATGACACCACCAATGATCATTCATCATTTTTACCGAAAGTCGATCTAAAACCCTAAAACATGTAAAAAATACTCTGAATATAGCGGTATACATTTATATTGGCAGACCAACTGGAAAGATTTGTGTATTTTAAACAAATCATAGCATGCATACATATAGTACCATACATACATATAGTATCATACATACATATAACATCATAGATACATTTAATAGCATACAAACATACATATAACAGCATACATACATAGATACATACAACAGCACACATGTAAATATATAACAGCATACATACCTACATTCATATAACAGCATACATGCATACATATAATAGCATACCTCAATACATATAACAGCATACATACATACATACATGTAATAGCATACATATAACAGCATAAATGCATACATATAATAGCATACAT
>NW_018406117.1:159596-159665 GCF_002113885.1 Mizuhopecten yessoensis
GGTCGTAGCTCAGTCGGTTGGAGAAACAGTATAGACATTTGTGGTCGTAGCTCAGTCGGTTAGAGAAAC
>NW_018406117.1:160107-160573 GCF_002113885.1 Mizuhopecten yessoensis
TCAACAGTGTCAATACAACAACTAAGGTCACATGACATCAGTGTCCAAACAACACCTAAAGTCACATTACATAAGTGTCCTAACAAGAACTAAGGTCACATGACATCAGTGTCTATACAACAACTAAGGTAACATGACATCAGTGTCCTAACAACAACTAAGGTCACATGACATCAGTGTCCATACAACAACTAAGGTCACATGACATCAGTGTCTATACAACAACTAAGGTAACATGACATCAGTGTCCTAACAACAACTAAAGTCAAATTACATAAGTGTCCTAACAACAACTAAGGTCGCATGACATCAGTGTTAACACATAAACTAAGGTCACATGACATCAGTGTCAACACAATAACTAAGTTCACATGACATCAGTGTCCAAACAACACCTAAAGTCACATTACATAAGTGTCCTAACAACAACTAAGGTCACATGACATCAGTGTCTATACAACAACTA
>NW_018406117.1:163309-163848 GCF_002113885.1 Mizuhopecten yessoensis
GAATCATCATCATCATCATCATCATCATCATTATAAATCATCATCATCGTCATCATTATCATGTTCAAAATTTCATTTTAGGTAGGTATGCTACTGGTGTATTGACTCGGCGATTCCTTTTCATTTCCTTAATTTTTCTTTCTTCTTTTCCCATTTCTCTCTTTGTTCTGCTAATCTTTACTCTCTCTTCTGTCGAGCCCGTTTCAATCTCTCCTCTGTTGATACCTTGTTTGTTTTTTCTGCCCTCGACCCTCTGGTCAGTTTTGTCTCGGTTCTAGTTCTTCTGTCTTCTGTTTTTAATTCTCGGTTGATCTTTGCTCTTTGTAAGCGGCCATTCACCGTGATCAGTTTTCATCTTTTCTTCCAATCGACCTCGTTTTTCTCTCTCTTTGGCCTCTGGTTTAGCTGCCATTCCCGTCTATGTTCCGATATACGCGCCATTGTTCCCTTTCTCCGTAATACCTCATTCTTCACCATTTCCATATCGGACTCTCGTTGGTCGAGAGGCATCCTGTTCGGAACACTTCTAGTGGTAAGGG
>NW_018406117.1:164987-165159 GCF_002113885.1 Mizuhopecten yessoensis
CTTCTTTTTATTTTTGGCTGCTCTTTGCTAACATATCATGGTAGTTCTCTGGATGGTTACAGGATCTGTAAGGCCAGAGCTTTCCTCATTTACACGATCATGGCAGTGAGGACATTGGTGTGTTCTATCTTACCTTGGTCCGTCTGTGATCCCGACCAAAAAGCGCCCTCAA
>NW_018406117.1:165298-165574 GCF_002113885.1 Mizuhopecten yessoensis
GTTTATTATATATAACAGGAATTGCATCGACCACGTCGATCATGTGTACCCTTCTGAGCAAATAATTGAAGACCCTCAAAACTTTCATATATCATCCACTTACCTCGTCATTTACTTAAAACTTTTCGATTTTGAAATGGGTAATTTACATGTTACATTGCTATATTTTTCACTTTATCGGATATCTATCAAAAAACAAGTGTTTTTTTTTACGTTAAATGTTTAAATCATAATTTCTATATGTTCAATAGTGTCGTTTTCATTATTGCGTTATCA
>NW_018406117.1:165621-166148 GCF_002113885.1 Mizuhopecten yessoensis
GTAGGAGGTTAGGCAGACAGCCAAACCAAATTGTCTCAGTAGACTCGTATGGCTGGCCGCACACCAACTGCCCTAAGTTATATGTTTTATTTATATACATACATTTAACAAACGTTCCGTTGGCTTGTGACCAGGTAAGACTAATTGTACGTCATTGCCCATTGTTATGTGTGTCGACTAGCCCGGAACTAATTCATCTGTTTATATGGTACTAAGTTATCCATTGCATGTAACAAGGAAACTAAACATATTTAAATATTGGTTTAAATTGCTCAATACCGAAAACTGTGTTTTGAAATCCTGTTATGAAAATATGCTGCTAATCAAGGATCCATGGGTCTGTGAAATAAAGGATGAACTGTATCGTTTAGGCTTAGGATATATCTGGGACGCATAAAATGGAAATAATTTCACTTTTTTAAATATTAAGGCAAGATTATTTGACAATTTTAATCAAGAGGGATATAGTTTAATTACAGGTTTGTCTAAAGGTATGCTTTACAGAGAATTAAACAGTACAATTTTAC
>NW_018406117.1:167084-168212 GCF_002113885.1 Mizuhopecten yessoensis
AGATACCGGCAAATAAGCGGCGATCAGATATATGACAGTTTGTATGTGTGTATTGTTCATTTTCCTGTGACCAATGTGGCTTTTTGTACATATGTGAATATCCTGTTTAATATATGTTTACACTGATAAGTCGCAAGACTTAAAGTTAATAAAGAACTTGAACACATACGCGGTGACTACCTGTACCGCTCATTGGATTTTCTGCGCAATGCCTCACTGCACAATCGTAGACTGGCTAGCCGTATAGGTTATTTCACAACATTCATAAATATGTGAAGTTTAAAACATCTTCCGTTCTTACTTAGGTAGGAATACAAGAATTTACCAACATACGATTTAAAAACAAAGCAAGACATAAAAGATAGCCTAGCTTATTTCAAAACAATATTTTGAATGAATATTTTTTTTTCCATTAAACACTTTATCTAACGTTTAATAACAATTTACGTTGGTGTTCATTTCTAAGTTATCATTTAAAGAACGTAATTTACAATACTCCAGTTTCTTATTACATTTCCACACTACAAATAGAACTAACAAACTTCATTCAGGTAACTGTTGATACCATCTAAGTGGCGATAACTACAACCTAAACCTTATGATTTTTTAGATTTGTTTTCAAGCAACTGATCGTTAAGGCCACTGACTTTCTGTAAATGTTGCTCATTACCACATAAATAACCTCTGGCGGCAGTAGATCGGCTGTAATCCTGAAGAGATAAGTTGTCCATCCATGCCAGCTTTAAACAGTCTCGCGGCACCAGTTGCTCCTTGAATATGATTTGTCTAAACACCGTGAAATCTTGCTTCCCTGCTATACACCATACTTACATATCGATTTCGAATATCCACACCGACAGGAACATCGTCATACCAACAATTTGGTGATGTTTACTTTATAGGTCCCCAAACACAATGTTTCGCGCGTTCTTTTTCGGTTACAAATAAGGTCATTGAAACGTTTTAAATATTAAAGGTTGATATATATTGCAGAATAAGAAAAAGAATTGATGTAAGTATGTTATTATGTATGAATTTGATACATATATATCTTGTGATAATATTTCGAATTCACATTTATCGTAACTGATAAAATAATAACAATTTGAAATTCTGAATTTTTACTTT
>NW_018406117.1:169139-171410 GCF_002113885.1 Mizuhopecten yessoensis
GAAAATACTGGAAAATGACAACCTTGAAAAAAATGAAAAAAATATCGGCAAGAAGAAGATTTATTTAGGAATATCCTGTTACTTCATCTCCGTCAAATTACTATAGTGTATGAACTGCCCATTAAAAGAACTGTGCAATGCCTCACTGCACACAATAGTCGATTACAGGTAGACTGGCTGGCCGTATAGGTAATTGGACAACATTCATAAATACATAAAAACATTACTGTGATGTCATCTATTGTTCTTACTAAGATAAGAATAGCAGAATTCCCAACATGCGAATTTAAGATACAGCATAACATAAAAGATATTTCAATTCAAAAGAATAAGAAAACGTTAAAAACAAATGGTAAAAATGTACGCGTGTGTATATTGTGTATGAACTGTATTTGGTTACATGCTCGACCTAGAANAGTAAACTTAATATCACTTTAACAAGTAATGTGCTACCCCAGTAATTCTACAGTAAGCTTAATATCACTTTAACAAGTAATGTGCTACCCCATTAATTCTACAGTAAGCTTAATATCACTTTAACAAGAAATGTGCCAGCCCATAAATTCCCAGAACTTATCAGGAACTACAGCGCCAGATAACGACAACAAGAATTAAAATTAATATTTTGAGGTTAATAACGAACTTTTGAAATTGGATTATTGATATTTATCATTTTAAAGTTTTTATATAAACATCAATTTTAACGTCAAAAGTAAATCTATAAAAACAAAGAATGTTATCAAGATTTTTAAATAGCCACGTATTAGTTTGACTGATACAAAGTGAAAGTACCCCCCGATATTACCTCGTAAAACTTCGATAGAAAAAAAATCGACGTTGCTCATTGCGTAGGCACTGTTTCCAACTTAAACCATTAAGTTAGAACAGTTTTGGGACTATTATAAGTACTGCTTGCTGTATCCCATGACCTGTAATTCATGTCTGATCACAGGCGCCTGTATTAGGAATTTATTATCCTTCGACACTACTCCACTCACTCCTACCGTCTATATAGTTATATAACTGCTACATCTGTCCATTTAACAAATTAAATACACTGTAACAGAACAACAGTTTTAATAATATTATTCGTTATAAAATTTGATCGCTTTGCTTTACATTCCGGAATATCAAACTTTTATTTTACATCAAAATCGCGATTCTCAGTCTGGAATAGATCAGGGCATATTTATAACATTAAACATTGTTCGAGTTACCTCCCATAGAACCTTCCTCACTTTATCAAAATCGATTTGGGCTTGTTTCAATTTTACTAAAAAGTAGCAATACTCATTATTTCCAGATCTTACCGGTATCAACAAAATGACAAATGAGATATGCGTTATCCTACTTACAAATAAACATGTTCCCAAACGTGATTATTACCTGTGTTTAATTTAAACCAAATAATCTTGAATTATTTTATGCTAATTTACATAACATGTTGAGTGTTTCATGAAAATCTAGGGGAGATTATTCTTATCAATTACAGGGATCAAGGAGGGTGGAAATATTCCACAATTTAGAAGGTCTCGGCCAGGAAAAGTTAAACTTTTGAATTAAGTTGATCTTTCTCATAAACGAAAATACACGCCTGCAAAGAAGCTACATTTACTTTCAACATGTCAAGGTCGTCAATTTCAAGGTGAAGGTCAAGGATATGAAACACTTTTGGGATCCCTTTGGCCTATCTAATAAACGTTTATTTTTATTTAACACAATAAAATAGAATGCGTCACATTACATGCACAAACAAAATTTCATGGTTAGAACTTTCAAGATCAAGGTCGCAGAATTATTTTGAAGCACACCATAAAAACCGCTACTTTTACTTTTCAAATGTCAAGGTCGTCACTGTCAAGGCTAAGGTCAAGGATATTAAAACATTTCAATTTTTGTGATCCCGTTTACCTATCTACTAAATGCTAATTATCTGTTATCCATTATGAAATAGAATTGCGTTATGTTTCATGTACAAACAAAATTTCATGGTCATAACTTTCAAGATCAAAGTCGTGGATATCACAAAAATGAAAAACTAAATTGGGATAAAATTTACAGTTTAAAGTATGGTTTAACATTATTTGCTACACTAGGTTACCATGTTCACATACATATATTTCTTAAAATTTCACCGATCCACTACATTGTGGTTTTCTATATATAGAGTTATTCCCCCTTAATAAATTGGATATAACTATATCAGGACAATTCCGTTGACCAGGTAGCTCAGTCGGTTAGAGCAACAGTATAGACATTTGAGGTCGTAGC
>NW_018406117.1:173951-181842 GCF_002113885.1 Mizuhopecten yessoensis
TGTACAGATTCAATGACAATGCCGGTGTTACTCAATGAGCTCATTGGTGGCTTTCTAAGTGATACTCTTTGTTACAATGGCACAAACTATCGTAAATGACAGTTTAAACACATCAAGCCTCTTGCTGCTAGACTTTTTCTTTAATGTTAAAACACACTAAACCATTATGATTTTAATCAAGTAAACAAAATGTAGGATATTTAGATGTCTATAACCCATATATATTAGATTGAATTTTTAATTTATATCTCATTTTTCATTCACTTTCATTTCACTAATTATTTATTGTTTTTAAGTCAAAATCTTGTGACATGTTCAAATCATGGTACAAAACAGTTGTCTCCCTTTTTCCTCATCTGGTTAAGAATTTGTACAATATGTTAATTGGTGTTTGTTTTTAATGTTAGGACACTGTAAACCATTAGAAATGTAATTAAGTAAAACAAAATGTAGAATATGTAGATATCTATTACCATATTTCGGAAATTTATTGGATTTAAATCATGGATATCTTATTTTTCATTGACTTTAATTTTATTAATAGTTTTTTAACCGTCATATACATGGTACAAAATATTTGTCTAACATTTTCTGGTTTAGAATATATAGAATATGCTATTCAAGATATATATCCAGTTATTTCATATATGTTGACATGAAATCCAGATTCACATAAGATACGGAATGGATTTTAACAAATCTAGAACAATCACTGTTAAAATAAATTTAGAGGAATACTTAAAAATTCTCCATTTACTGTGTTAGAACATTCTCAACATATATACCTTGAAGCAGAGATGTATATATTACAATATACATTAATATATGTTATATATTCGTCTCTGCTTGAAGGGAAACTTACAGAATCTGAATTGTTAAAAGCTCTAAAAAAAATGAAAAATAACAAATCACCTGGGTCGGATGGCTACACAGCAGAATTTTTCTATTGGCAAGACTTAAAACTTGTAATGTAGATTAAAAGTAAAAGAAACATGTAGTTATAGATACTGTCNCAAATGAAAAATAACAAATCACCTGGGTCGGATGGCTACACAGCAGAATTTTTCTATTGGCAAGACTTAAAACTTCTAATGTAGATTAAAAGTAAAAGAAACATGTAGTTATAGATACTGTCAAACCAAATTAAATGGTCCACAGAACAAAGTGGTTCCACTCTAGACAAAGACAAATTTATTTATTTTCGTAAGAAAATAAAATGCTAACAATCCCAACAACTTTGCCCCAGCGGCGATCGCCTCGATACTGTTAACCCACATCAAAACAGCCTTTTTGTGTTTTACCGGAAAGCTTCTTAAATGATATTTTGCGTCGCTACTGACTGTTGTACGTAATACTTATATGTATAAGAAAGTGCTACATATACATGAACGACGACTTTACTATTTAAATGATAATGAGCTATTATCTAGGAGGCAAACGATGTGTTACTCATCATTTTTACCGAAAGTCGATTTAAACCCATAAAAAATGTAAAATTATTCTAAACACCTTACATGTAGTTTAGGTCCTAGCTGTAACAAATACTCAAGTCCCTGAGTTACTCATCGGTCGGATCAGCGTGTTCAAATCTCTCAAATAGGAGTAAGTTGTCATTGTACCACACCTGATAAGTCAAGGAATCGAATGTCCACAACCGGCAGTATTTGCTTTATTCCTTGTTTTTTTCCCTCTCTCTCGTATGGTGCAGTTGTACTGGTTGTGGTTTGCTGTGTCTGAAGACATTGTTGTGAAATAGATTAAACATCATCATGATGTTATTGTTTGACATTAAACCTATAAATCAGTTCAGTTCTTTATTTCTTTGAACCTTAAGGCTCATCAGTTCAAAATAAACATATATACAAGGATAAACAATACAATCACTCACACCCATATCGACACCCACCCACAAATACACACCCACCCACCCACACACACATACACACTCACCTATCCATTGGTATAGTCGGATGGCTCTCGGAAATAAAGAAACTAAACTGAACTGAACTCAGGCACCCCCTAGCCAACCTGCTGATATTCCTTTGATATCATACACAGGTCCTGCTGTCAGCATTGGACACAGGTGTGTTCAGTGTTATTTACCTGTTCACAAATTTCACGCCTTAGTAATCTAAGAGAGTAGGTCGAGATTACTTTCATTATTGAACCAAGATGTTATAACTTATATACATGTGTATAAGATGAAGAAAAGGGTTAATTTTTAATCTCATAATTGAATTATAATCTCGATGTAAAAAATGTAGCACAGCATGCGAACGTTGCATAAAATTAAACGTGTATCTGTTTGTCGGTTATATGTTGTTCATTCATCGACCTAACATAAGAAAGACCCAATATAGTCAATTCGGTAGGTAAGTTGAAACTTTTTAAAATATACCATGCATTGTATTGCCATTTTAAATATAGCAGACACAAACGTTGAAATATTTTGTATACGTTTCTTTACTTATACATTTCCGTATGTTTGGTAAACAGTACAGTGAAACCCAGCTAACTCGAACTCGTAGGGTCCAGATCAATAGTTCAAGGAATACATATATGTGTGAGCTATATNCAATTGATAGTGATTTTGATGATATACGCGACATTTTATATGATAGAGCTGTAGAAGTTGATAGTGATTTTGATGATATACGTGACATTTTATATGATAGAGCTATAGAAATTGATAGTGATTTTGATGACATACGTGACATTTTATATGATAGAGCTATAGAAATTGATAGTAATTTTGATGATATACGTGACATTTTATATGATAGAGCTATAGAAATTGATAGTGATTTTGATGATATACGTGACATTTTATATGATAGAGCTATAGAAATCGATAGTGATTTTGATGATATACGTGGCATTTTATATTTTATATGATAGAGCTGTAGAAATTGATAGTAATTTTGATGATATACGTGACATTTTATATGATAGAGCTATAGAAATTGATAGTGATTTTGATGATATACGTGACATTTTATATGATAGAGCTGTAGAAATTGATAGTAATTTTGATGATATACGTGACATTTTATATGATAGAGCTATAGAAATTGATAGTGATTTTGATGATATACATGACATTTTATATGATAGAGCTATAGAAATTGATAGTGATTTTAATGATATACGTGACATTTTATATGATAGAGCTGTAGAAATTGCTGGTGATTTTGATGACATACGTGACATTTTATATGATTGAGCTGTAGAAATTGATAGAGATTTTGATGATATACGTGACATTTTATATGATAGAGCTATAGAAATTGACAGTGATTTTGATGATATACGTGGCATTTTATATGATAAAGCTAAAGAAATTGATAGTGATTTTGATGACATACGTGACATTTTATATGATAGAGCTATAGAAATTGATAGTGATTTTGATGATATGCGTGACATTTTATATGCTAGAGCTATATAAATTGATAGTGATTTTGATGATATACGTGGCATCTTATATGATAGAGCTATAGAAATTGATAGTGATTTTGATGAGATACGTGGCATTTTATATGATAGAGCTATAGAAATTGATAGTGATTTTATGAATTTTAGTTATGAGGAGAAGCTACACTTTGTTTTATCAAATGAGAACTGTGCTAAATTGAAGTTTGAAATTTCAATATAATTTGATGGCATGTATTAGCTTCTCTCCCTTTTAAAGCAAGTTTCTGTTAAGTGAAGTACTTTTATATGCATTTGAATTATTTTTTGTCTCTCGTAACTCTTTTAGAGTGGCTTGCGTCATATGTTTTATGTATATTTTATTGTATCATTGTATGTATATGTATGCGGAAGGTGAGACTCTAATATACTATCTGTATCTGTAACTGTACATGGTATTCGACGAATGCGAGGTTCGACAGACATCGTCCTTCTTTTTATCAGGTGGGACAACAGACAGTACGAGCACTGCGAATATCGCGGATAGTAGATGATAGAAGAAAAAACGGAAGTTTAATCAAGATGACAGCATTTAATAAATTTAAAATAGCTAAACAATAAAAACATAAAGCCACCGGTATTAAGAAAGTAAATACAATTAAAAGGTTGCATGTGTAACGTACTTGTCGTTTTGACATATTCCGCCATACAAAACATCAAAACAAGAGGAACTTTTTGATCATTTTAAAATGAAGAAAATCCCCAATCCTTTTTATCATAATGTTGATAACGAAATTAAAAACAGCATGTGACACTCAATCATTAAAATGCATAACGCAAGATGCGTGGATAGTTTTTTTTTCTTTATCATTATTGTATTTTTGCAGTGGGTGTTCAATCTTGTGTTCACGCCTATTTACGCTAAATTGTTATCAAGTTTATTGTAAATTAATATATGTAATTGTTTAAGCTTTATATAAGTGTTGAGAGACCAAATACATGTACATCCAAATTATTCATTCCCTCACGGGCAAGATATACATTTCAGGTTAGATCATAGGCCAAACTGTAATAAACTTAGACGTGTTAGAAGATTACATCATTATCTACAAAGTAAATATTAAGAGTCTGTCAAAATAATGTATCTCAAGCTACATGTTCAGATTTGAGTGTTCTCATACACATAAGAAAACAATTACAAAACAGTTATTGTGTGCTCCGAGNATCTACAAAGTAAATATTAAGAGTCTGTCAAAATAATTCATATCAAGCTACATGTTCAGATTTGAGTGTTCCCATACACATAAGAAAACAATTACAAAACAGTTATTGTGTGCTCCGAGATACGCTTTACCGAGTGCTGTCTCTTCATCTCTTGATCGTCATTTTGAATAGTGTATTTATTTCACTATCCTTAACTTTATTTCAACTATAATCTGGTCTTTTCTTTTACCTGACCTTACCTTTATCATTGATCAATCGTGGGATAACCCTTGTTACCTGCGCCTATTGTTATTTCAAAGGTAAAGACCATGAGGTCACTACTTGTTGTTTCAGACACAGGGACCCGGCTACAATTGGGTTGTTTGGACCTATCACGCTGTGTAAAGAGTAATATTAGATGTTTTAGTGGTTAACATTATCTCTCGAAATAGACAATGTAAATGCCACCCCTCATTCCAACAGCACCCGAAAAATGATTTAAGCATCTCACATCTCTGTGGACGCAGGGACTGTAAAATAACTAAGGTCACATGACACCAGTGTCCAAAAAATAACTAAGGTCACATGACATCAATCTAAACACAACAACTAAGGTAACATGACATCGGTGTCCATACAACAACTAAGGTCACATGACATCAGTGTCAACACAACAACTCAGGTCACCTGACATCAGTGTCAACACAATAACTAAATAAGGTCACATGACATCAGTGTCCATAAACCAACTTAGGTCACATGACATCAGTATCAACACAGTAACTAAGGTCACATGACATCAGTGTAAACACAACAACTTAGGTCACATGACATTAGTGTCCATACACAACTAAGGTCACATGATACCAGTGTCCATATAACAATTAAGGTGACATGACATCAATGTCCTAACAATAACTAAGGTCACATGACATCAGTGTCAACACAATAACTAAGGTCAGATGACATCAGTGTCCATACAACAACTAAGGTCACATGACATCAGATTCCATTCAAAAACTAAGGTCACATGACATCAGCATCCTTACAGCAACTAAGGTCACATTATATCAGTGTCCAAACAACAACTAAGGTGACATGATATCAGTTTTCATACAACAATTAAGGTGACATGACATCAGTGTCCTAAAAATAACTAAGGTCACATGACATCAGTGTCCATACAACAATTAAGGTCACATGATATCAGTGTCCATACAACAACTAAGGTCACATGACATCAGATTCCATTCAAAAACTAAGGTCACATGACATCAGCATCCTTACAGCAACTAAGGTCACATGATATCAGTGTCCAAACAACAACTAAGGTGACATGATATCAGTTTTCATACAACAATTAAGGTGACATGACATCAGTGTCCTAAAAATAACTAAGGTCACATGACATCAGTGTCCATACAACAACTTAAGTCATATGACATCAGTGTCCTAACAACAAATAAGGTCACATGCCATCAGTGTCCATACAACAACTAAGGTCACATGATATCAGTGTCCTAACAATAACTAAGGTCACATGGCATCAGTGTCCTAACAACAACTAAGGTCACATGATATCAGTGTCCTAACAATAACTAAGGTCACATGGCATCAGTGTCCTAACAACAACTAAGGTCACATGATATCAGTGTCCATACAACAACTAACGTCACATAACATCGGTGTCCATACAACAACTAAGGTCACATGACATCAGTGTCCATACAACAATTCAGGTGACATGATATCAGTGTCCATACAACAACTTAAGTCATATGACATCAGTGTCCTAACAACAAATAAGGTCACATGCCATCAGTGTCCATACAACAACTAAGGTCACATGATATCAGTGTCCTAACAAGAACTAAGGTCACATAACATCAGTGTCCATACAACAATTTAGGTGACATGGCATCAGTGTCCTAACAACAACTAAGGTCACATGATATCAGTGTCCATACAACAACTAAGGTCACATGACATCAGATTCCATTCAAAAACTAAGGTCACATGACATCAGCATCCTTACAGCAACTAAGGTCACATGACATCAGTGGCCATACAACAACTAAGGTCACATGACATCAGTGTCCTAACAATAACTAAGGTCACATGACATCAGTGTCCATACAACAACTTAAGTCTTATGACATCAGTGTCCTAACAACAAATAAGGTCACATGCCATCAGTGTCCATACAACAACTAAGGTCACATGATATCAGTGTCCTAACAAGAACTAAGGTCACATGACATCAGTGTCGACTTAACAACTAAGGTCACATGACATCAGTGTCCTAAAAAACAACAAAGGTCACATGACAGCAATGTCCATACAACAACTAAGTCACATGACATCAGTGTCCATACAACAAATAAGGTCACATGACATCAGTGTCCATACAACAGGCCATTTTACCGCTAATTAAGTGTAATAAAACAATCCAGTTGGTGAATAAAGCTGGAACTTGGACGACTGATGATACTTGTTTCTCTTGAAAGAACGCAGCATGCTACATGATTATTTACTATCACATATACTGATACACATATTTACAGCTGAGTGTACTGGAACAACATGTGCAAAGTATTGATTAATGACACAGCAACGATAACTAGAGGACGTTTTGATTTATATAGTTACGTTTCATATTGTTATATACTAAAATTTAATATCTAATTGAAAACACCCTCATTGAATGCGAAGCTGGTGCAAGAGGGTTGATAACGATGTAATTTGTATAACTAATGATCATTATATAATGTACATTCAATCCTGAATACTAGGGTTGACAACGATGTTATCATTTGGTGTGTAATTTGTATATCTAATGCTAATATCCAATCCTTCACAATACTGTGATACTTTCATTTGAAAACCTGACACTGAAACAATAGTTATGGGAATGTAAAGAAGTTCAACTTTGAATCAGTGCTAGATGTGTTATTAATTCCATTTGCTTTCAATAAAGATTGTTTTTATCTTTGGTTTCTATGACAGAAAAACACAATGTTGATCATTTATTACTTCTTAACCTAAAACTATATATGTATACGGCTAGGTATCTGCAAACTGGTCTATCAGTTTTAGCTTCGAAAATCTTGATCAAAGATGTTTACAATACTCAAAATGCATCTCGCTAATTTTAACAAGGAATGGAAAAATGGGAAAGATTACTGCAGGCCATATAGCTTCAATGTAAAAAGAAATATTATTATATAGTACCAATGTAACTCCTGGTAATAGTCCATAATTACAAAAATGTACAAAA
>NW_018406117.1:182492-198086 GCF_002113885.1 Mizuhopecten yessoensis
TTCATCCTCGATACTCCGGGGTTACGCTCACGATTCTGCCGACAAACTTATATTCACTATATTTTTCAAGTACAAAAAGCATTTTATTCAGTCGTGTAAACAATTTCCAAAAATACACAATTAAAGAGCTGTAAAAGCCATGAGGTATCTCCAGTCATGGTATCAACAGCGATATAAAATATGTTATCTAAACCTGAAAGTCCCCCACAATGCAAGACCATTGATACTTAAATCTCTATTTATTGACCCTCTCCTCGCCGATTTCGTTTTATTTCCTTGTGAGGCTGAATTCATTAAAAAATCTTATCACTACTTGTCAAATGTTCTTGCAAAATCCTTCAAATTCACTTTCACATATTCCGACGATGAGTTTATTATATACATGTATAACAGGAATTGCATCGACCACGTTGATCATGTATACCCTTCTGAGCAAAACATTGAAGACACTAAAAACTTTTATATATTATCCACTTACCTCGTGTTTTAATGAAAACTTTTCGATTTTGAAATTTGCATGTTACATTACTTTGTTTTCCTACACATTATCGGATATCTATATAAAAAAAAAAAAAAAAACGTGAAAAAAGCTTACGTTAAAAATTGAAATTCCAATTTCTATATGTTCAATAGTGTCGTTTTCATTATTGCTTTATCAGAAAGAGGACGAAAAAAATTTGTTCCCAGAATTTGTTAGACTGCTCTTCTGATATAATATAGATTTACAGGATTACCAAAAGTTTGAGCACTCTTTTCCAGTTTTCAAAATGATTACATCTCATTTCACATACATTTAATATAAATGTTTCATCACAAATGTGCCAGAACTATATTTTTTAACAAATTCGAAACCGAACAAACTTAATTTTTTAGTAACAAGTAAAATGAACAACAGAAATGTATCCTTCAAAATAACCTTTGATACCGAAATTTAAATTTAAAAGAAAATCTCCTATCAAAAAGTTAACCCATTTATTTCCGAGTTATCTCCCGTTGTGGTCTTTGGACTCTGAAATACCCGGATCATGTCTAACAGGCACTACCCAACTGCCATACAACGCCAACAGTTACCAAGGTAAACATTTGACGATATTATGTAGCTTATAACAAAACTTTTATATTATATTATCTATATAAGTATTCGCCAAGTATTTAGATAAACATAACTGATTTCAATGTTTAATGTCAGACTCCAAACACAAAGAATGTTGTAAAGACATGATATAGCAGTGACATATATATTGTAGGGGGACACAACGCGGAAGTACCGTGATATTATTTCTTAAAACCTGTATATAACCTGACCATTATATTATCAAAAATATATCTGACAATAAATCTATATTACTAATTGCCAACATATTGTTTTAAAGTTAAACAACTAAGCTTAGCCTATGTAAGATTCCCAGCACTGTTTGCATCATGACCTTCTATAGGTAATCTAATAACATGTTTGATCACAGGCACTTGTATTCAGAATTAATTATCCTCCGCCACTTCTGCATTTCCGACTACCGCCCAGTAGTTGTTTGGTATAAGGGGAGAATTTGATAGTGGGTGGAGAGTATGAACATACCCGATATAGATAGTAAGTCAGGCAGAATCTACCAAACAAAAATAGGAAGTTATGTAGACAGCCAAACCAAGTTGTCTCAATAGACTCGTATTGCTGGCCGCACACAACCTTTCCTAAGTTATATATTTTATTCCTTTGTTTTTCAGAGTTGAAAAAAATAAATGTGTACATTTAACAAACTTTCCATTGTCTTGTGACCAGGTAAGCCGGGTAATTGCACGTCGTTGCCCATTGTTATGCGTGTCGACTATCCCGGGACGTATTGATCTGTTTATATGTTACTACACATACGCGGTAACTACCTGTACCGCTCATTGAATTATCTGCGCAATGACTCACTATAAAATATAGTCGATTACAGGTGGACTTGCTAGCCGTATAGGTTATTTCACAACATTCATAAATATGTGAAGTTTAAAACATGACTGCGATGTCATCTACTGTTCTTATTTAGGTAAGAATACAAGAATTTACCAACATACGAATTTAAAAATCAAGCAAGACATAAATATATCCTTGTTCATTTCAAAATATTATCTTGAATGAATAAAAAAACAACTTTGTCCAACGTTTAATAACAATGTACGTTGATGTTCATTTCTAAGTGTGCAGTTATCCTTTAAAGAACGTAAATTACAAAACTCCAGTTTCCTATTACATTTCCACACTACAAATAGAACTTAAGTTAACAAACTCACAATCCAGGTAATGTTTGATACCATCTAGGTGGCGTTAACTACAATCTAAACATTTTGATATTTTAAATTAGTTTATGAGCAACTGATCGTTAAGGCCACTGACTTTCTGTAAGTATTGCTAGTTACCACATAAATAATCTCTGGCGGCAGTAGATCGGCTGTAATCCTGAAATGATAAGTTGTTCATCCATGCCAGCTTGAAACAGTCTCGCGGCATCAGTTGCTCCTAGACTATGATTTGTCCAAAAACCGTGAAATCTTGATTCCTTGCTATACGCCATACTTACATATCGATTAAGAATATCCACACCGACAGGAACATCGTCATACCAACACTTTGGTGGTGTATACTTTATAGGCCGCAAATACAATTTTTCGCACGGTCTTTTTCGGTTACAAATAAGGTCATTGAAACGTTAAATATTAGAGGTTGATATATATTGCAGTATAAGAAAAAGAATTGATGTAAGTATGTTTTTGTGTATGCATTTGATACATATATATTGTGATAATATTTCAAATTTACATGTATCATAACTTTTACATTTACTTTAGGATCGTGTACTTATATCTCGACATTTGTTAGATTGTAATGCGGCTTATCAGCACGGGTTTGTTTTGAAATTAGTCAGCAATAATAAATTCTTTCTGGATGGTTTTAAATACAGCATACCTTCTACAACCAAAAATGTTCAGCTGAGAGTAAGGCTCAACTCGATGGCTCTATGCTCCTGTACTGCTCTGAGGCAATATTGTTAGCCCTAAATTAAAAAGCGAAGTGCACCAGGAGTTTAGCAGCTCTTTTCTGCCAACATTGTTTTTTCTTAATTTTTTTTATAGACACTGGTTGTGAAGTTTTTGAATTTCATTTTCCTGTGTGATTAAGACCTTTATTTTACCATCCGAATGTCTACCTATGTTTTGAAAGTCTTCTCCATAAACAAGTTTGTATGCTACTATTTTACTTCAATATTGTGATCTATTTTTCAGTGTATGTCTGCTATAAACCTTCCTTAATTGACATAATAGATCATACTCCCCTTTCACTTTACAGCGTGTTCACCTTACTCGCTTTTGTGTTATTAACAGCTTTCCCGATTTCAACCAGTCAGATATTGTAATAGTGCGTGTTGCTATTAAACCTATTTTTTTCTCTGTTTTCTTCTTCATTCAAATCCAACTGTGAACACAAATATCTTATTAGACTTAGATAATATCATACTTATAATACTTGTTTGCGGTGTATTGTGTAAATTTAATGTGACAAACATGTGTTATGTGCGAAACATGACGCTGTTCTGTCCGCCTATAATATAAGCAAGGTCGCTAACTCCATCTCCCTTATATAATGACCCAGTTCCAGAAAACATGCGATTTTGTCATAACCGTTCATAGTATGACGCTGGGAGCTGTCTAGATCGACAGGAATATATGTTTTCTGTATTTTGATGTTTGATTTGCCATACATCATGCAGTATAATTTTCGGTAGACTTCATGAAACAACGGAAAATGGTCGACTTCAGTTGGTCTGGAACTGGGTCATTTTATTAGGGGGCAGGTTGGGTCATTTTATTAGGGGGCAGGTTAGCGACCTTGATTATATTATAGGTGTATTGACAGACGAGGCTAGTACCTGTAGTACATGTACATGTACGTTTACTACTCATTAAAGACCCCGATATTGCTCTATTTCGGTCTCAGCTATATTCATCACCGGCTTTCTCAAAGGGGAAAAAATAGCACTCAGGACATCTTTATGTCTTACTGTTTTCAAGTAATTATCAACTACATAAAGTTTAGGAGGTACATTTGTTCAGTATCGATTTTAAGGGTGTTATTTGACTTAATAACCCCCTAACAGAACTTATGATACATGTCTGAACACTAGTATAATCCGAAGAATATTTGTATAGGAAAATCCTGTTACTTCATCTCCGTAAAATTACTAAAGTGTATGAACTGCCCATTGAAAGAACTGCGCAATGCCTCACCGCACACAATAGTCGATTACAGGTAGACTTTCTAGCCGTATAGGTAATTGGACAACATTCATAAATACATAAAAACATTACTGTGATGTCATCTATTGTTCTTACTAAGATAAGAATAGCAGAATTCCCAACATGCAAATTTGAGATAAAGCAAGACATGAAAGATATTTCAATTCAAAAGAATATCTTGAATGAATAAGAAAACGTTAAACACAATAAAACAAATCGTAAAAATGTATGCGTGTGTATATTGTGTATGAGCTGTATTTTGTTACAAGCCCGAAATAGAATGCATGGAACTGATTAGTAATAGATGAAATTAAAAGCTGAAAGTTAAGCTCAAAGATATAATTTTGACATCCGAGATAAAACATGTATTCTACGTTAAGCTTAATATCACTTTAACAAGTAATGTGCTACCCCATTAATTCTACAGTAAGCTTAATATCACTTTAACACGTACAGTTGTGGGATAGCACAACGTTACACGATGTGCGGTGTGCGCACGATGTGTGCACGATGTGCGAACGATAAAAAGTTGGACGATCATTGCTGGCGCACATTTGTGTGCACGATGGAGGAACGATGTGGGATAACAATCGTGGTTAATGTAAATTGAGGAATGCCTTAACAATATATACGGTTTCGTGTTGAAACAAATATACCTGATTTTTACGAATGTTTCTATATTCTACCTACATCTATGAGCTTATCTATATGTCTATAATTTCTTTAAATTAGAAATTGTGTTTTCGGTATTTTTTAAACGACTTTAATCGACACATGTGAAATTACAACACTGTCCCGTATACAGGTAAACATAGCCACTTTGTATATGTACCTGGACCGTAGTTTTCCCCCGCTTGGGGCGCTTGCGTATTTCGTCGGGTAGGGCCAGAGGTGTGAAAGCCAAGGTGAAGGGGAGCTATAGGCAAACCGAATGCAAATAACAAATACTAAACGTGTCAGGTACAGGCCAGGTAAAACTCCGATCATTCATCAAATTGTTATTTACCTGTAGCCAACCCAATTTAACGGTCAGTGTAATGCTGTGTTACACGTATTGTAAAGCTGTACATAATCTTCATGACTGTGATGAGAAATTACAGTAATACATACAGTTTTCATTATTGCATACCAGCTTTCCGTATTTTTTTCATTCCGTGATATTGATCTACAAATTGTATCCTATCGCACAGTTGTGTGGAGAGAAGCATACAACGGGGCGAACGATTGTTAAATCGCACAGTTGTGCACACCGTGTGTGGACGATGTGCGGACGGTGTGTGAACGATGTATGCACGGTGTGCGCACAATGTTTTTGGTGCGTTGTGCGGTCACACAACGGTAATGTGCTACCCCGTTAACTCTACCGTAAGCTTAATATCACTTTAACCAGTAATGTGCTTCCCCATTATTTTCTACAGTAAGCTTAATATCAATTTAACCAGTAATGTGCTTCCCCATTAATTATACAGTAAGCTTAATATCACTTTAACAAGTAATGTACTACCCCATTAATTCTACAGTAAGCTTAATTTCACTTTAACCAGTTATGTGTTACCCCATTAATTCTACTGTAAGTTTAATATCACTTAAACCAGTAATGTGCTACCCCATTATTTCTACAGTAAGCTTAATATCAACTTAACAAGTAATGAGCTACCCCTTTAATTCTACTGTAAGCTTAATATCACCTTTACAATTAATGTGCTTCCCCATTAATTCTACAGTAAGCTTAATATCAATTTAACCAGTAATGTGCTTCCCCATTAATTATACAGTAAGCTTAATATCACTTTAACAAGTAATGTGCTACCCCATTAATTCTACAGTAAGCTTAATATCCACTTAACAAGTAATGTGCTACCCCTTTAATTCTACTGTAAGCTTAATAGCACTTTTACAATTAATGTGCTACCCCATTAATTCTACAGTAAGCTTAATTTCACTTTAACCAGTTATGTGTTACCCCATTAATTCTACTGTAAGTTTAATATCACTTAAACCAGTAATGTGCTACCCCATTAATTCTACAGTAAGCTTAATATCAACTTAACAAGTAATGTGCTACCCCTTTAATTCTACTGTAAGCTTAATATCACCTTTACAATTAATGTGCTACCCCATTAATTCTACAGTAAGCTTAATATCACTTTAACAAGTAATGTGCTACCCCATTAATTCTACTGTAAGTTTAATATCACTTCAACAAGTAATGTGCTTCCCCATTAGTTCTACAGTAAGCTTCATATCACTTTAACAAGTAATGTGCATCCCATTAATTCTACAGTAAGCTTAATATCACTTTACCCAGTAATATGCTAACCATTAATTCTATAGTAAGCTTAATATAGCTTTAACAGGTAATGTGCTACCCATTAATTATACAGTAAGCTTAATATCACTTTAACAAGTAATATTATGGGGTTAATAGCGAACTTTTGATATTGGATTATTGATATTTATCATTTTAAAGTTTTCATATTAACATCATCAATTTAAACGTCAAAATTAAATCTATTAAAACAAAGAGTGTTATCAAGATTTTTAAATAGCCATGTATTAGGAAGACTGATACAAAGTTAAAGTATCCCCCGATATTACATCATAAAACTTCGATAGAAATTAATCGACATTTCTCATTGCGTAGGCACTGCTTCAAAGTTAAACAATTAAGTTAGAACAAAGTTGGATCTATTATCAGTATGGCTTGCTGTATCCCATGACCTTCAATTTATATGTCTGATCACAGGCGCTTGTATAAGGAATTCAATATCCTTCGACACTACTCCACTCACTCCTACCGGAATATCAAACTTTCATTTTACATCAAAATTACGATTCTTTATAACATTAAAACATTGTACGAGTAACCTCCAATAGAACCTTCCTCACTTTATCTCATTCGATTGGGCTTGTTTCCATTTTACTAAAAAGTAGCAATACTCATTTTTTCTAGATCTTACCAGTATCAACAAAATGACAAGTGAGATATGCGTTATCCGAACTACATATTAACATGTTATCTAACGTGAATATTACCTGTGTTTAAGTTAAACCAAATTATCTGGAATCATTTTATGCTAATTTAAATTACATGTTGAGAGTTTCATGAACATATAGGGAAAATTATTTTTAATCAATTACGGGGATCAAGGGATGGTATATATGTATTTATATATTATGGTCCCGAGGGGTAATACAGCCTGACAAAAAAAAAGAAGCGCTTCTCATTAGAAGTCATTACTGTTTACAATATGACATTAACAGGACGAAACAATTTGTAATATTGGTTAAATTGGTGTTTCTCATAATGGAAATATTCCTCAATTCGGAAGGTTTCGGCCAGGGAAGTTTAAACATGCCAAATAATGGAATTAAGTTGATCTTTCTCCTCAACGAATATTATTTTCTGTACATCATTTTTAAGCACGCCTGCAAAGAAGTTACATTTACTTTCAGCATGTCAAGGTCGTCAATTTCAAGGTGAAGGTCAATGATATGAAAGACTTTTGGGATTCCGTTAGCCTGTCTACTAAACGTTTATTCTTTTTATTTAACAAAATGAATTAGAATTGCGTGACATTACATGTACAAACAAAAGTTCATGGTTAGAGCTTTCAAGATTAAGATCGCAGGATTATTTTGAAGCACACCATCTAAACTGCTACTTTTACTTTTCAAATGTCAAGGTCGTCACTTTCAAGGCTAAGGTCAAGGATATTAAAACATTTCAATTTTATGATCCCGTTGACCTATCTACTAAATGTTTTTTTTTTCTTTTTTTTCCTTTTTTATCTTTTATCCATTATGAAATAGAATTGTGTTACATTTCATGCACAAACAAAATTCCATGGTCATAACTTTCAAGATCAAAGTAGAGGATATCACAAAAATGAAAATAAAAATAAGGATAAAATTTACGGTGTAAAGTTTGATTTAACATCATTTACTACACTAGGTTACCATGTTCACATTCATGTACTTCTTAACACACCTGTGATTAAAGTACCACCGATTCACTACATTAGGGTTTTCTATATATAGATTTATTTCCCCTTAATAAATTGGATATAGCTATAACAGGACAATTCCGTGGACCAGGTAGCTCAGTCGGTTAGAGCAACAGTATCGACATTTGAGGTCGCAGCTCTGTCGGTTAGAGCAACAATATAGACATTTGAGGTCGTAGCTCAGTCGGTTAGAACAACATTATAGACATTTGAGGTCGTAGCTCAGTCGGTTAGAGCAACAGTATAGACATTTGAGGTCGTAGCTCAGTCAATTAGAACAACAGTATAGACATTTGAGATCGTAGCTCTGTCGGTTAGAGCAACAGTATCGACATTTGAGGTCGTAGCTCAGTCGGTTAGAACAACAGTATAGACATTTGAGGTCGTAGCGCAGTCGGTTAGAGCAACATTATAGACATTTGAGGTAGTAGCTCAGTCGGTTAGAGCAGCATTAAAGACATTTGAGGTCGTAGCTCAGTCGGTTAGAGCAACAGTAAAGACATTTGAGGTCGTAGCTCAGTCGGTTAGAGCAACAGTATAGATATTTGTGGTCGTAGCTCAGTCGGTTAGAGCAACAGTATAGACATTTGAGGTCTAGGGTATATCACGTTGTCTTAATCTAGAGATCTAGAGGGGGTGTAACATTTGTAATTATATAAAAATATTCCAATCATTAAGCCGATCGAAATTATTCACGTTGATATTTACATCTGGAATATTGGATGTACTTGTTCAAATCTGAAGTGTGATCTTTTTATGTTTTACAGCAATTTCCCGATTAATTTCGAACATGGCCGAAGCCTACCCTACACCAGAATACAAGTGTTTGTTGTGCATGAAGCCGTACAACCAGCCGAGGGAGCTACCGTGTAATCACAGTTTTTGCTGCCCGTGTCTGACGGCATATATCGATAAAGAACACAGGACTGCAGATGAGGACCGTCACTACTTTCCATGTCCAGTCTGTGACAAACCAACTAGCCCACGTGACATCGACACGGATGTAGACACATGGGGGACCTCGTTTCCGATAAATAATATCTTTATCAACCGCACAACAAAGTCGTCAGATGACCAGAACTGTGAGGCGTGTCGAAGGGTTGGGGAATCCAACCCTGCAGTTGTTTGGTGCACTGGCTGCACTGAGATGCTCTGTAAAGAGTGCAGAAGTTTTCACGACCGAAACAAAATGACAGTAAAACATCGACTTGTTCCCAGCAAAGATGGAGGATTTTGTGATACAACGGTAAACGAAAACTGTCCTAACCACGAAGGACATCCGTTGGAGGTTTACTGTCTTGATCACAGCTCGATGTGTTGTTGTATATGTGTGGTCATTTCACACAAAAACTGCAACCATATCAAAACAATAGATGATGTGATCAAGACAACCTTTACTGGGCAACCTCCAATCGAGACAGCATGGCAGATTATCAAAGACGAGGCAACGACGATGTTAGAGGACGATGAGTCTGAGATGACATTCCTTAACACCAAAGAAAATGAAGTATCAGTGGAGATGACGCGAAAAATACAGCAAGCCAAAGATAAGCTTGATGGTCTCAACACAACGTTTCAGTCTGAACTCTCGGATCAGTGAAAAGTGCACAGACAACAGCTTTCTGCTCGAATTGAATGTGTCAAGAAATTCCAAAAAAATGCAGAAAATTCCAATATTCTAATGACTCGTTTTGACAAGGAAGGTGCGGATCGTCAGCGATTTGTTATGAGAGAGAAAACGAAACAACAGTTATCAGGACATTACCGTCGTATGGATCAAAACACCAAGAGACAGCCTAACACGTTTGACCTGAAACTCAATATAGGAACTGTTATTGACGACATACTGAAGATGACAACCATTGGGAAAGTTGACGTGATATCGAATATATCATCGACCTCACAGAATGCGAATTCACGTATCGGTTCCTTGCTTGGGACTCTGATGTCAACACCTTCAACTACAACATTTGCCGACTCTACTTCAGCGTCCGACCTCGTCGGATCTCCAACCAAAGGACCAGCAACAGTGGGTGTTTGGACTGGTTCCGTATCGTGTGTACTCTCAGTCGACAGTCGTTCTCTGGCAGGAGTAACTACGCCTTGGTTGCCAGGAGGAATGTTTACTGATAACGGTGAATTACTTGCCACAGATTGCAGCAACAACCGACTCGTGTTGTTTGATGACAAGTATCGCTACAAGAGAGATTACAAAGTAAAAGGAAACCCATATGATGTAACGCGTGGACTGAATACTGATGAGATACTTGTTAGTACTACAAACAGTGGATTTATAAGATGTATACTACGGTACGGTCACCTGACCGTAATCGAAACAATCAACTGTAAAGGCTACGCCTATGGAACAGCAGTTATCAGAGATAACATCCTGGTTTGTACTGATCATAGTGTGCGAGTACTGTCATCGGATTGGACAGTTAAAGACACAATACAGAAGGAGAGTGGATACATCACACAGATTGCCGCATCTATATCTACGTCAACGTTTTACTACAGTGATGGTGATGACATCGTGTGTAGACGACTAGACAGCGACGTAGAAGACTACAGATACAGTGACCCTGGTCTGAGGGATCCTCGTGGTATCGGATTGGACCAAGATAACAATGTGTATGTGTGTGGATATAAATCCGTCAATGTTTACATTGTTTCACCTGACGGGACACGGGGAAAAGTACAAGTTCCCAGTCTGTCTAGTATCAGACGTCCATACAGGATAATTGTCCATCCCACCAAACAGGAGTTTGTAGTCACATCCAACAAGGAGACTACTTCACTGGAGGTGTACAGATTCAGTGACTCATTGGTTGCATTCTAAGTGATACTCGATATTACTATGACAAAAACTATCGTAAATGACAGTTTAAACACATCAAGCCTCTTGCTGCTAGACTTTTTTCTTTAATGTTAAAATACGCTAAACCATTATGAATTTAATTAAGTAAACAAAGTGTAGGTATTTAGATGTATAATACCCATAAATATTGGATTTAATTTTTAGTTTATATCTCATTTTCATTCACTTTCATTTCACTAATTATTTGTTGTTTTTAAGCCAAAATCTTGTGACATGTTCAATTCATGGTACAAAACAGTTGTCTCCCTTTTTCCTCATCTGGTTAAGGATTTGAACAATATGTTAATTGATTTTAATGTTAGGACACTGTAAACCATTAGAAATGTAATTAAGTAAAACAAGATGTAGAATATGTAGATATCTATTACCAATATTCCGGATTTTCTTTCGATTTAAATCATGGATATCTTATTTTTCATTGATTTTCATTTCATTAACAGTTTTTTAACCGTCATGGTACAAAATATTTGTCTAACATTTTCTGGTTTAGAATTTGTAGAATATGCTTTTCAAGATATATATCCAGTTTTTTTATGTATGTGGACATGAAACCCTGATTAACATAAGATAGGGAATGGATTTTAACAAATCTAGAACAACCACTGTTTAAATAAATTTAAACGAATACTTAAAATATTTCAATTTACTATGATAGAAAATTCTCAACATACCTTGAAGCAGAGACGTATATATTACAATATATGTGTCTGCTGGATAACCGAAATACGCGGTAGTGAAGCGGACGTAAAAGCTATCAATCAATCAATCAATAATATATGCAATGTATACGTCTCTGATTGATGGAAAACTTACAGAATCTGAATTATTAAAAGCCCTAGAAAGATGAAAAATAACAAATCACCTGGGTCTGATGGCTACACAGCAGAATTTTTCAAATGCTTTTGGCAAGATTTAAAACTTTTTATACTTAATTCATTTAATCAAGGACATAAAAAGGAAACATTTTCAATAACTCAGAGACAGGGACTTATCACATGTATCCCTAAAGGTGAAAAGTCCAGACAATATTTGAAGACTTGGCGACCTATAACACTATTAAATGTAATATACAGACTAGCATCTGCATGTATAGCCAACAGATTGAAAAAAAGTACTTGACTTAATAATATCAGAAACTCAAACAGGTTTTCTGAGTGGTAGATATATAGGTGAAAATACCAGACTAATATTTGACTTAATGCATTTTACAAGGGAAAAGAATATTCCTTGACTTTTGATCCTTGTTATCCCCCGCTTTCACCGAAACGGGGGATTTTAACCTAATATATCAATTACCCTTCCAAACCACAAAAGAAACAAAAATTCAATGGTTCTAATATAAAATCCTTAACTGGAGTATTACCACTAATTCATACTTAAAAACAGTTGGTATTAAAGACTGTGATATTTGTTTACTCTGTAGAGCACACCCTGAAAAAATAGAACACTTATTTTGGAATTGAATCAACACCGAACACTCATGGGAAAATCTTAGAAGATGGATACATAATAAACTTGGTAAAAATATTGACCTTAATATAAGTACAATTCTATTTGGGGTCACAGAAAATACTAATACTGTAAAACAAAACCAATTAATATCATCATTACATGCACTAATTACTACACATTCTGTAATGAAAACATGAAATCTATCAATAATAGGATTGAAAGAATACCTAACTCAGTCATTTACACACGAAATGACTTGTCACAAAAAAATATGCAAATCCAAAAATGCAACAAAACTTGGAATGAATGGAAAACCTATTTATGTAAGTGCAAAAACATTTAGTTGAAAACCAAAGCCAATTGAATGAACCTTAAATAGTTGGTCACCCATATATCCTTATGAATTACACTTATTAAATATTGTGTTGTCTATACACATTAATATAACAATGTACATATAGATGTTTAAGTGATAACTTACTAATATAAATGTGTATATACACCAACAAAGGGCATAATGTACACACTGTTGAGATGTGTCAACCCCTAAAACATTGATCTCCCTAGATTGTGAGTAGTTATATGTATGTATTTGTTGTGTATAGTACATGTCTACATGTATATATGCATACATGTATATTATATGTGAACATGTATAGCAGCTCTGTATACGAGTATATGTATGCAAACATGTGTATGTGTAACAGTATATATACTTGTGCATATCCGCATACAAAACAAACAAGTTCTCACAAAGTAAAACGATTTTTGTTATTTTCCTCTGTTTATATGTCAAATTGTAAACTTGTACAAGTATAACACATGACAATACCAAATTGTGTACTATATACCTATGATGTATCACAACGCCAATTTTATACTGTATACCTATAATGTATCACAATGTCAAATTGTTTACTGTATAACTATAACATAAATATCACAAAGCCAAATTGTGTACTGTTCAAGTATCATGTATCAAAATGCCGAATTGTATACTCTATAAGCATAATGTATCACAATTAAAAATAGCATACTGAATAAGTATAACATCTCACAATTCAAAATTGTAAAATGTATAATAATAATATATTTTCAGGCCAAATTGTTTACTGTATACCTATAACAAATCACAATGCCAAATAATATACTGTACAAGTATTACATCTCACAATGCAAAATTATATATTGTACAAGTATTACATCTCACAATGCAAAATTATATACTGTGCAAGTATTACATCTCACAATGCAAAATTATATACTGTACAAGTATTACATCTCACAATGCAAAATTATATATTGTACAAGTATTACATCTCACAATGCTAAATTATGAACTGTATAAGAATAATGTATCTCAATGTCAAATTGTATAGTGTATACATTTAATGACTAATGTGCGTACACCATACGAACGTGTCTGCGTGTGTGTATGTGCGTGGGTATGTATGTGCGTGGGTATGTATGTATGTATGCATGTATGTATACTGAACAAAAAAAGAAACGCACAATTACATTATGCAATCAACAGCCTATGATATTTTGGGAAATTTGTACAAAATTTTATATCAATATGAAGGGACAAGTCTACTCTTTACAATACTGTACAAGAAAAGTCTGTGTGACGTCACTCGTGTCATCAGTAGTTACTTAAAGTGGGATAACGGCGAAAAACAAAATGACTCTTCAGTACCTGGTGTGGGCACCTTTTGCACGAATCCCTGCACGGATTCTCCTATGCATTGAATTCATGAGAACATATATTTGCCTTAAGGGAATGTTGTTCCATTCTTGTGTTAATGCTGCGATCAACTGGGCGCGTTTACAGTGTAGTTGGGTTTTTTTGACGTTTCCTAATACGCCTGTCCACTCATCCCACAGGTGCTCAATCGGAGACATTTCGAACCTATATGGGGGACATTCCAGAGGCTGAACGTTGTTTGCCGTGAGAAAATCACGACAGACTCTGGCAACATGCGGTCGAGCATTGTCTTGCTGGAAAATTAGGTTATGACGTCTGAGAAGTGGAAGGACATGTGGTTGGAGGATCTGGTCTCTGTATCGAACGGCATTGAGATTTTGATCCAGGACCACTAAGGGAGATTTTACTCCATGGGAGATGCCTCCCCAAACCATTACAGAAGCCCAACCGAATCTATCGCGTTCAACCACGCTTGCGTCGGCGAAACGTTCACCGCGTCTGCGATATACCCTCTTTCTTCCGTCTGAGCGATACAGACAGAATCTAGACTCGTCGGTGAACAACACACGCCTCCATCGACGCATCCCAAACCTATTCGGGCCGTGTCTGCGCATCCAGTCAAGACGCACTTGCCGCCTCCGTGGTGTCAGAGTTGGCCCGACATAAGGTCGGCGCGCAATGATTCTCTTGGCACGCAAGCGGTTCCTGGCAGTTTGTGGACTAATGGGTCTGCCATGAGTACCTAAGGTATGTGACACAGTCTCTACAGCAGTCTTGAATCTGTTGCGCAAGTGCGACAATCGAATCGACCTGTCTTGTCGTGCGGTCGTTACACGCGGACGATCGCTCCTGGGACGATCGGAAACTAACCAAGTAGCACGGAAACGTGTACAGAGACGGTTAATTGTACACGGGCCAACACCAAACTGCCGTGCGACAGCAGTTTGGCTATGACCATCCATCAACATCGCAATTGCTCTACCCCTCTGAATTTACGTTAAGCGTGGCATCTCAGTCAATGGCGAAATCAAAATGCCAACGTGGAAAATTAATGTGGCTGAACTTAGAGTATCCGTTGAGATTATTTGTTTGAAAAACTCCGGCTTGGCTTGATCACGCCGCGTGATTTGGACTAAAGAAGCTCACAAAGTCACACAATGACATCGTCACGCTTGGCTGATTTTAGGGTAGATTGTTGAGAAGGGAGATCGTTCTTGATGTAATACCTGACCAAATATTCCATTATTTCCTTACAGCTAAGGTGTACTGCAGGGGGG
>NW_018406117.1:198161-224479 GCF_002113885.1 Mizuhopecten yessoensis
TATGTATGTATGTATGTATGTATGTATGTATGTATGTATGTATGTATGTATGTATGTATGTATGTATGTATGTATGTGTACACTTGTAACTCTATTACTATGTATTTGGATTACGATGTATTTGTTTTACAATGTAAAATGTAAATGTATTTGTCTTTGAATAAAAATAATCTAGAACAATCGTTGTGTGCTCAGAATGGTTTAAACAATTTTAGCAAATTAAACAATAATCGGAGCAATGGTCTTAGAATTTCCTGTTAAATTCCTGAATAGTTCCTGAACAATTCCAGGGCAGGTCCTTTTCAGTTAATGTTAGATCCAGGTAAACTCCTTTAAAATTCCTGTCGGTTCTTATAAAGATCCGGAATATTTCCTGTCAGGTCCTGTTACAATGTATAATGTATATTCCAGCGAAGTTTACGATATTTCCTATTAGATACTGTCAAGTTTCCATTCGTTCTGATGAAATTTCTTTGTAACTCCTCTACGCTACTTAAGGATGTACTCTTCTAAGGTTTCAATCACGTTCGAGTTTCGTTTTGATCTGTTGTAACGGGTTTTTGTAATATTTAACAAATTATGATCAAGTTTATTAGCAAACACGCATCTGAAAAACATGTCTAAAAACCAGATGTCTGTTGTTTGTAGAACTTTTTTACAAGAATTTAAAATAATTACCAATTCGGCGGCCATATAGAAAATGTGTATTAATGTGTATTTATTTGGCTTCAAAAAAGGCAAAAATTTTACCTTTTTTGACACTAGATTGATCACTTAAGTTGTAATTGTGTCGCCATTTTTAATTATAGAAGGTTAAATTTTGCTGTACAACTTTATAATGTTTAATATGATAAAAATAATATGCACCAACCTGGAAAGTTATACATTATTGATATTTTTTTTTTACATATTTAGTGTTACTGAAGCACTTTTGATTTTTGACCCCGAAAAAGGTAAAAAATAACACAAATGATAATGGGACAAAAAAAGAAGCACACCGACCCCCCATTTTTGTGGATGTTTTAGAAAGAGAATCGCATTTTCTTTTAATTCATTAAATATTAAAAAAAGTTTAATAGCAGAATTTTTTTATATCAAGTGTTAATCTGCAAAAAATGGTAAAGAAATGAGTTTTTTTTCATTAAAAAATAGGGGGTAGGGGTAACTAAAATCGGCTTTCTGAGTTAAAAGAATATGATTCAGAAATTTTACTTCCATAATTTAAAAGAAAATAATATTTTCATCAATTCTACAAACATTCATACATATCTGATAACACACTTGGAAGAAATTGTATGAATTTGTTCTGCAAATGGTCAAAACCCCAAAAATCACCTAAAAACACATGTTGTGTTAAATTGGTATCTTTGACCGACCATAGCTTAAAAACGAACACACCGACATGAAGTTTTTTTTGCATTTTCTATTATGCCATTAACTCCTTTTTCCAAAAATCCATATAAGAAAAAAAGTTTAATACAGGAAATTTTTGACTTCTCAGAGGTGTACATCCTTAATGATTTCTCTGTAGTTACAGAATATGGGCTGTTTTGGCTAGAAGTAGCAGAGCTTTTTGTACAGAACAGCAGTGTTAGGTGTTGCCTATACAGGTAGCTGTTGTAACATAGAAAGAGCATCCAATCAAAGTAATTTATATGTTGTATTTTACATGTTGTACATAACTTAATAATCAAGATTTACACCGGAATCAGATTATATTTCCTTTATCAATTTGTTTTCGCTTTTTCTCTAAATATTTATGTTAATATCGAAAGGCTTAATATCTGTAAAAAAAAACACACACATTTTTTTTACTGAAATGTGTTATAAGGAGAGAATATCCAATAGTGATGTATAGATTATACAATACGGCATTGTATCAGCACGTCGTAGATTTATTCCTTTTTCATTTTAACTTGATAAGGACCAATATACCAAACGTATATTAAGGTCACATGAATTAAATTGTCTTCATATAAGGTAAACACCAAAAGTAGATGAATACATGTATTTATAACAGATAGGATGTGTACATTAATTGGTAATCGGGATGTTGAGGAAGAGTTTCATTTCATCCATAAGTGTGATTTTTTAATAAAATTCACGATTCCGATACTAGAAGCAAATTTATTTTTATCATCTTAGTGCTCTAAATCTTGTCTACTTATTTATAGTTAGCAACGTGAAATATATTTGTTATTTCGGTTAATGTAAATGACATGTTGGTCATTTTGGTCATCCTGATTTGTGATGTATTGACAAACGGGCATATTTTGATAAAATACTTCTCATCAGCCCTCGTGTCTTACATCAGCCCTCGGGGTCGTCGATCCCTCTGACTGATATCGGGACTCTTATGCTAAGGGTTATGCTATACGTTTGGTTATAAAAAACAGTTAAAGAACTTGAGAAATCGTCAATATTGTATCACTTAAACACGTAAATTTTGCATAAAATAAATGTCATGCTCTCCTATTTCTACCTTCGTCATTTTTTTGTACCATTCTACGGAAACCGGCACGGGTCTCCGAAAAAGATTCTTATGTCGAAATAACGAATTAGGACTCACGTAATAACGACTTAGCTTTCTCGTAATAACGACTTTTTATCTCTTAATAACGTCATAGCTATAGACCCGTACACGTGCGCTGTTCCACCTTGGACGCAAATGCTACGCAAACGTTACGCAAGTTGTGCAGAAATGTTACGGAAACTGTACTTATATGGCACGGAAGTACTACGGATGACGCTAACAAACGGACGATTCGTTTGTGGTAACAAGAACGGGTTTATAGAAAAAGTGGAAGCATAAAAAATATCTCAAACAAAACGAATATATCCACAATGACTAGGAAAGAAACGTGTACTAAAACTTGTGAAAACTACCAAAATGTGTCCTTAAAATTGTCCACTTCTTAACGCCGTACAAGTCGGGCGGAAGAAAGCATAAGTCAGTCTTTCATTGAGACTTGCATAGCCATGGAGGGAATCCCAGCGACAATTAGGAGTAAGAAAGGAAGCTACATACATTCATCAGAAGAGAACGAATCGAACGTTTTAAATAGCGAGCCAAAGTGTCAACCAGAAACTGCCTCAGAGATCACTGAGCCACTTGGCCCTGTCGTCACGGTAATATCAAAATATTTTATGTTCTGGTGTTTGAGATAAAGTAGACATAGATAGAGCTTGTCCTTTTTATCTGTCCCTTAACTTTTTCATCCTCGATACTCCGGGGTTACGCTCACGATTCTGCCGACAAACTTATATTCACTCTATGTTTCAAGTACAAAAAGCATTTTATTCAGTCGTGTAAAACATTTCCAAAAATACACAATTAAAAAGCTGTAAAGGCATAAGGTATCTCCAGTTATGGTATCAACAGCGATATGAAATATGTTATCTAAACCTGAAAGTATCCGACAATGCAAGACCATTGATACTGAAATCTCTATTTATTGACCCCTCACTTTCACATATACCTACGATGAGTTTATTATATATAACAGGACTTGCATTGACCACGTTGATCATGTATACCCTTCTGAGCAAATAATTGAAGACACTCAAAACTTTTATATATCATCCACTTACCTCGTCTTTTACTGAAACTTTTCGATTTTGAAATGGGTAATTTGCATGTATGTTCAATAGTGTCGTTTTCATTATTGCTTGATCAGAAAGAGGACGAAAACAGATTGTTCCCAGAATTTGTTAGACTGCTATTCTGATATGATATAGATTTACAGGATTACCAAATGTTTGAGCACTCTTTTCTAGTTTTCAAGATGATTACATCTCATTTCACATACATTTGATATAAATCTTGCATCACAAATGTGCCAGAACTGTATTTTTTTTTTAACAAATTCGATACCGAACAAACTTCATTTATTAGTAACAAGTAAAATGAACAACTGAAATGTATCTTTCAAAATAACCTTTGATACCGAAATTGAAATTGAAATTGAAAGAAAATCTCCTCTCAATAACTGATTCAAATATACATGATTATATACAGATATATTTATGCTAATCCATTTATTCCGGAGTTGTCTCCCGTTGTGGTCTTTGGACTCCGAAATCCCCGGATTATGACTAGCAGGCACTACCCAACTGCTATACAACGCCAACAGTTACCAAGGTAAACATCTGACGATATTATGTAGCTTATAACAAAACTTTTATATCATATTTTTTATATTAAGTATTAGTCAAGTATTTAGATAGACATAACCGATTTCAATGTTTAATGTCAGACTTCAAACACAAGGAATGTTGTAAAGACATGATATAACATATATATTGTAGGTGGACACAACGCGGAAATACCGTGATATTATTTCATGAAACCTGTATATAACCTGACCATTATATTATCAAAAATGTATCTGACACTAAATCTATATTACTAATTGCCAACATATTGTTTTAAAGTTAAACAACTGAGCTTAGCCTATGTAGGATTCCCAGCACTGCTTGCATCATGACCTTCTATAGGTAATCTAATAACATGTTTGATCACAGGCACTTGTATTCAGAATTAATTATCCTCCGCCACTTCTGCATTTCCACCTACCGGCCAGTAGTTGTTTGGTATAAGGGGAGAGTTTGATAGTGAGTGGAGAGTATGAACGTACCCGATATAGATAGTAAGTCAGGCAGAATCTACCAAACAAAAATAGGAGGTTAGGCAGACAGCCAAACCAATAGAGTCTCAATAGACTCGTATTGCTGGCCGCACACCACCTTCCCTAAGTTATATATGTTATACCTTTGTTTTTCGGAGTTGAAAAAAAATAAATGTATACATTTAACAAACGTTCCATTAGCTTGTGACCAGGTAAGACTAATTGCACGTCATTGTCCATTGTTATGCGTGTCGACTAGCCCGGGACTAATTGATCTGTTTATATGTTACTACACATACGCGGTGACTACATGTACCGCTCATTGGATTATCTGCGCAATGCCTCACTGCACAATCGATTACAGTTAGACTGGCTAGCCGTATAGGTTATTTCACAACATTCATAAATATGTGAAGCTTACAACATGACTACCATGTCATCTACTGTTCTTATTTAGGTAAGAATACAAGAATTTACCAACATACGAATTTAAAAATCAAGCAAGAAATAAAAGATATCCTTGTTTATTTCAAAATAATATCTTGAATGAATAATTTTTTTTTTTATCGAACGTTTAATAACAGTGTACGTCGATTTCTAAGTGTAAAGTTATCCTTTAAAGAACATAATTCACAATACTCCAGTTTCTTATTACATTTCCACACTACAAATAGAACTAAGGTTATCACACTCACAATCCAGGTAATTGTTGATACCATCTAAGTGGCGATAACTACAATCTAAACTTTTGAATGTTTGAGATTTGTTTTTAAGCAACTGATCGTTAAGGCCACTGACTTTCTGTAAATATTGCTCATTACCACATAAATAACCTCTGGCGGCAGTAGATCGGCTGTAATCCCGAAACGATAGGTTGTTCATCAATGCCAGCTTTAAACAGTCTCGCGGCATCAGTTGCTCCTAGGATATGATTTGTCTAAAAACCGTGAAATCTTGCTTCCCTGCTATACACCATACTTACATATCGATTTAGAATATACCAACAATTTGATGGTGTATACTTTATAGGCCGCAAATACAACTTTTCGCGTGTTATTTTCGGTTACAAATAAGGTCATTGAAACGTTTTAAATATTAAAGGTTGATATATATTGCAGAATAAGAAAAAGAATTGATGTAAGTATGTTATTATGTATGAATTTGATACATATATATTGGATAATATTTCAAATTCACATTATCATAACTGATAAAATAATAACAATTTGAAATTCTGAATTTTTACTTTAGGATAGTGTACTAATGCTGCTTATCAGCACGGGTTTATTTTGAAATTAATCAACAATAATAAAGCCTTTCTGGATTGGTTTTTAATTAAATTATCTGTGTATTGAACATACCTTCGACAATTCCAACCAAAAATGTTCAGCTGAGAGTAGGGCCCTACTCTATGAGCGACTCTATGATCCTGTCCGTCCTGCTTTGATGGCATTATTGTTAGCACTAAATTAAAAAGCGAAGTGCACCAGAAGTGTAACAGACCGCTTTCTGCCAACATCGTGTTTTTCTTAAAAAAGAAATTATAGACACTAGATGTAAAGTTTTTGAATTTCAATTTCTTGTGTGTTTAAGACCTTTATTTTACCATCCGAATGTCTACCGATGCTTTGAAAGTCTTCTCTAATACATCCCTTTCACTTTTCAGCGTGTTCACCTTACTCGCTTTTGTGTTACTAACATCATTCCCGATTTCAACCAGTCAGATAATTAAACCTGTTTTTTTCTCCATTTAAATCCAACTTTGAACATAAATATCGCATTAGACTTAGATAATATCATACTTATAATACTTGTTTGCGGTGTATTGTGTAAATTTAAAGTGACAAAAATGTGGTATGTGCGAAACCAGACTCACTGACACCGCGCTGTCCTACGACAGCGCGGTAGTACATGTACATGTTTACTTTCCCAAAGGAAACAATCGGAACACAGGAAGTATTTATGTCTTACTGTTTTCATGTTATTATCAACTACATAAAGTTTAGGAGGTACACATTTTTAGTATCGATTTTAACGGTGTAATTTGACTTAATAACCACCTAACAGAACTTATAATACAACGTATCGATATTACAACTAAACGACCTATTAGTGAGCAAAATACTGGAAAATGACAATCTTTGAAAAAAATATCGGCAAGAAGATTTATATAGGAATATCCTGTTACTTCATCTCCGTCAAATTACTATAGTGTATGAACTGCCCATTGAAAGAACTGCGCAATGCCTCACTGCACACAATAGTCGATTACAGGTAGACTGGCTAGCCGTATAGGTAATTGGACAACATTCATAAATACATAAAAACATTACTGTGATGTCATCTATTGTTCTTACTAAGATAAGAATAACAGAATTCCCAACATGCGAATTTAAGATAAAGCATAACATAAAAGATATTTCAATTCAAAAGAATAAGAAAACGTTAATCACTTAATAAAAAAATCGTAAAAATGTACGCGTGTGTATATTGTGTATGAACTGTATTTGGTTACAAGCTCGACCTAGAACGTATGGAACTGATAAGTAATAAATGAAATTAGAAGCTACATTTTTACCTCAAAGATATCATTTTGACATCCGAGATAAAACATGTATTCTACAGTAAGCTTAATATCACTTCAACAAGTAATATGCTACCCCATTAATTCTACACTAAGCTTAATATCACTTTTACAAGTAATGTGCTACCCATTAATTCTACAGTAAGCTTAATACCACTTTAACCAGTAATGTGCTACCCTATTAATTCTACCGTAAGCTTAATATCACTTTAACAAGTAATGTGCTACCCCAGTAATTCTACAGTAAGCTTAATATCACTTTAACAAGAAATGTGCTACCCCATAAATTCCCAGAACTTATCAGGAACTACAGCGCCAGATAACGACAACAATAATTAAAATTAATATTTTGAGGTTAATAACGAACTTTTGAAATTGGATTATTGATATTTATCATTTTAAAGTTTTTATATAAACATCATCAATTTTAACGTCAAAAGTAAATCTATAAAAACAAAGAGTGTAATCAAGATTTTTAAATAGCCACGTATTAGGTTGACTGATACAAAGTAAATGTACCCCCCGATATTACCTCGATAAACTTCGATAGAAAATAAATCGACGTTACTCATTGCGAAGGCACTGTTTTCAACTTAAAACATTAAGTTAGAACAGTTTTGGGACTATTATAAGTACTGCTTGCTGTATCCCATGACCTATAATTCATGTCTGATTACAGGCGCCTGTATTAGGAATTTATTATCCTTCGACACTACTCCACTCACTCCTGCCGTTTATATAGTTAAATAACTGCTACATCTGTCCATTTAACAAATTTACGGACACTTCAAATGTACTTCAGATCAAAAGAATCATCAAAAGGGGAATTGAATACACTGTAACAGAACAATAGTTTTTAATAATATTATTCGTTATAAAATTTGATCGCTTTGCTTTTAATTCCGGAATATCAAACTTTTGTTTTACATCAAAATCGCGATTCTTTATAACATTAAACATTGTTCGAGTTACCTCCCATAGAACCTTCCTCACTTTATCAAAATCGATTTGGGCTTGTTTCAATTTTACTAAAAAGTAGCAATACTCATTATTTCCAGATCTTACCGGTATCAACAAAATGACAAATGAGATATGCGTTATCCTAATTACAAATAAACATGTTATCAAACGTGATTATTAGCTGTGTTTAATTTAAACCAAATTATCTGGAATTATTTTATGCTAATTTACATTACATGTTGAGTGTTTCATGAAAATCTAGGGGGAGATTATTCTTATCAATTACAGGGATCAAGGGAGGGTGTATATATATTTATTTAAATTATGGTCTCGAGGGGTAATACAGCCTGACAAAAAAAGCGCTACTCATAAGAAGTCAATACTATCTAAAATATGTCATCAACAGGAATAATTGTAATATTGGTTAAACTGGTTTTTCTCATAATGGAAATATTCCACAATTTGGAAGGTCTCGGCCAGGAAAATTTAAACTTTGCAATAAAGTTGATCTTTCTCATAAACGAATATTATTTTCTGTACATCATTTTTGAGCACGCCTGCAAAGAAGCTACATTTACTTTCAACATGTCAAAGTCGTCAATTTCAAGGTGAAGGTCAAGGATATGAAACACTTTTGGGATCCCTTTGGCCTATCTACTAAACGTTTATTTCTATTTAACACAATACAATAGAATTGCGTGACATTTCATGCACAAACAAAATTTCATGGTAAGAACTTTCAAGATCAAGGTCGCAGAATTATTATTTAGACATTTGAGGTCGTAGCTCAGCCGGTTAGGGCAACAGTATAGACATTTGAGGTCGTAGCTCAGTCGGTTAGAGCAACAGTATAGACATTTGAGGTCTAGGGTTCGAATCAGGTGTTATCCATGCTGTTTTGTACACACAGAACATTGTTGTTGGATATTTATTTGTTGTTACTTACAATTGTTTTATTCGAGTGAACTATTGAAACGTAATTAATTACAGTTGGTTGGTATATCGTGTTGTCTTAATCTAGGGATCTAGAGGGAGTGTAACATTTTTTAATCATAAAAAAATATTCCAATCATTAAGCCGGCCGAAATTATTCACGTTTATATTTACATCTGGAATATTGGATGTCCTTGTTCAATTCTGAAGTGTGAGCTTTTTATGTTTTACAGTGATTTCCCTATTAAATTTCAACATGGCCGAATCCTACCCTACACCAGAATACAAGTGTTTGTTGTGCATGAAGCCGTACAACCAGCCGAGGGAGCTACCGTGTAACCACACTTTTTGCTGCCCGTGTCTGACGTCATATATCGATAAAGAACACAGGACTGCAGATGAGGACCGTCATTACTTTCCATGTCCAGTCTGTGACAAACCAACTAGCCCACGTGACGTCAACACGGATGTAGACACCTGGGGGACCTCGTTTCCGATAAACAATCACTTTATCAACACCACAGCAAAGTCGTCAGATGACCAGAACTGTGAGGCGTGTCGAAGGGTTGGGGAATCCAACCCTGCTGTTGTCTGGTGCATTGGCTGCACAGAGATGCTATGTAAAGAGTGCAGAAGTTTTCACGACCGAAACAAAATGACAGCAAAACATCGACTTGTTTCCAGCAAAGATGGAGGAGTTTGTGATAAAACGGTAAACGAAAACTGTCCTAACCACGAAGGACATCCGTTGGAGGTGTACTGTCTTGATCACAGCTCGATGTGTTGTTGTATATGTGTGGCCATTTCACACAAAAACTGCAACCATATCAAACCAATAGATGATGTGATCAAGACAACCTTTACTGGACAACCTTCACTCGAGACAGCATGGCAGGTTATCAAAGACGAGGCAACGACGATGTTAGAGGACGATGAGTCTGAGATGACCTCCCTTAACACAAAAGAAAAAGAAGTATCAGTGGAGATGACGCGAAAAATACAGCAAGTCAAAGACAAGCTTGATGGTCTCAACACAACGTTTCAGTCGGAACTCTCTGATCAGTGCAAAGTACACAGAAAACAGCTTTCTGCTCGAATTGAATGTGTGAAGAAATTCCAAACAAATGCAGAAAATTCCAATATTCTAATGACTCGTTTTTACAAGCAAGGTGCGGATCGTCAGCGATTTGTTATGAGAGAGAAAACGAAACAACAGGTATCAGGACATTACCGTCGTATGGATCAAACCACCAAGAGGCAGCCTAATACGTTTGACCTGCAACTCAACATAGGAACTGTTATTGACGACATAATGAAGACGACAACCATTGGGAATGTTGACGTGATATCGAACATATCATCGACCTCACAGAATGCGGATTCACGTATCGGTTCCTTGCTTGAGACTCTGATGTCAACACCTTCAGCTACAACATTTGCCGACTCTACTTCAGCCTCCGACCTCCTCGGATCTCCAACCCAAGGACCGCTGACAGTGGATGTTTGGACTGGTTCCGTATCCTGTGTACTCTCGGTCGACAGTCGTTCACTGGCAGGAGGAAAGAGGACTTACTTGGCAGGAGGAATGTTTACTGATAACGGTGAATTACTTGCCACAGATTACCAAAACTGCAGACTCGTGTTGTTTGATGACAAGTATTGCTACAAGAGAGAATACAAAGTAAAAGGAAACCCATATGATGTAACGCGTGGACTGAATAATGATGAGATACTTGTTAGTTTTCGAAACAGTGGATTTATGAGATGTACACTACGGGAGGGTCAGCTGACTGTAATCGAAACAATCGGCTGTAGAGGCATCGTCTATGGAAAAGCAGTTCTCGGAGATAACATACTGGTTAGTACTGGCAATAGTGTAGAAGTAATGTCATCGGATGGAACAGTTAAAAAGTCAATACAGACGAATAGTGGATACATCACACGTACTGCCGCATCTACATCTACGTCAACGTTTTACTACAGTGATGGTAATGACATCGTGTGTAGACGACTAGACAGCGGCGTAGAAGACTATAGATACAGTGGCCCTGGTCTGAGGCATCCTGGTGGTATCGGAATGGACCGTGATAACAATGTGTATGTGTGTGGATATGCCTCCGCCAATGTTTACATTGTTTCACCTGACGGGTCAGGGGGGAAGGTACTAGTTCCCAGTCTCTCTAGTATCAGATATCCAACCGTGATAATTGTCCATCCCACCAAACAGGAGTTCGTAGTCACATCATGTGGTGAGACTACATTACTTGAGGTGTACAGATTTAGTGACAATGCCGGTGTTACTCAATGAACTCATTGGTGGCATTCTAAATGGTGCTCGATGTTACAAATACAATGACAAAAACTATCGTGAATGACAGTTTAAACACATCAAGCCTCTTGTTGCTAGACTTTTTCTTTAATGTTAAGACACACTAAACCATTAGAAATTTAATTAAGTAAACAAAATGTAGGGTATTTAGATGTCTATTACCCATATATATGTTGGATTTAATTTTTAGTTTATATCTCTTTTTTCATTCACTTTCATTTCACTAATTATTTGTTGTTTTTAAGCCAAAATCTTGTGACAAGTTCAATTCATGGTACAAAACAGTTGTGTCCCTTTTTCCTCATCTGGTTTAGAATTTGTACAATATTTTAATTGGTGTTTGTTTTTAATGTCAGGAAACTGTAAACCGGTAGAAATATAATTAAGTAAAACAAAATGTAGAAAAAGTAGATATCTATTACCAATACTCCGGAAATTTATTTGATTTAAATCATGTATATCTTATTTTTCATTGACTTTAATTTTATTAATAGTTTTTTTAACCGTCATGGTACAAAATATTTGTCCAACATTTTCTGGTTTAGAATTTGTTGAATATTCTATTGAAGATATATATCCATTTTTTTTTTATATATGTGGGCATGAAACCCTGATTCACATAAGATAGGGAATGGATTTTAACAAATCTAGAACAATCACTGTTTAAATAAATTTAGACGAATACTTAAATATTTTCAATTTACTGTGTTAGAACATTCTCAACATATATACCTTGAAGCAGATACGTATATATTACAATAGATATTAATATATGTATTACTTACAGAATATGAATTGTTAAAAGCTCTAAAAAATGAAAAATAACAAATCACCTGGGTCTGATGGCTACACAGCAGAATTTTTCAAATTCTTTTGGCAAGACTTTAAACTTTTTTTATGTATTATGCTGCGTAACAACAAATGCACTTTGATATATTTTGTATACCATTTGCAAATACGGAGGTCAAGATAATTTTATCTCGTATCAAAATTTTACTATTTTTCAAGAACTACAATTTCAGGAGAATCTGTTCGGTGCAGAGTAATTTTTCGAAATGATCCGGTGTGTACGGAGCGCATGATCTGTCGGTACGGAGCAAACCACTGACCAAACCATGTAAAATTGTAATGAAACCCAAAGACTGCGAATAAGGTCTGCAGAAAAACATTGTCATGTCAGATTTCGATCCTGTAAGACACAACATACATAACAGCGGATCCAGCAGGATTGGACCCCCCTCCCCCTCCCCCTAAAGAAAAATAACACGCATACACTTAATCGATTTTTCCAGAAACCTGAACACATCAAAGTTTTACTGATCATCTACATGAATAACTCTGAACTTTTTCAATATACCTAAATTATAATGTAGAAAAAAAACCCCAAAAAACATGTAGTTTTAGATACTAATCAAACCACATTAAATGGTCCACAGAACAAAGAGGGTCCACTCTAGAACAGACATTTTTTTTTTATTTCGTAAGAAAATAAAATGCTAACAATCCCAACAATAGAAAAAAGAAAAACTGTATATTTCTATCTTGCCCTGCTGTGCGTCGAACCCCTTACCTCTTTGTTTTTGAGTTATGCAATATTCGACAAAAAATGAGCGCGCTAGATTCCTATGACAATACAAGTGCACATGGAGTTCTCCAAAGGATAATGTAACTAAAAGTACCGAAACAGTCATTTATATCATTTTTTATTTGCCACTTCAAAAAGTAAAATATATAAAGTTCCGTACAAACGACTAACGACTAACGACTAAATAGTTTTGCTATACTATGCTGTGAAAATACTTCAGCCTTAAAAAGTGCGAACGTCGTGATTTTGCCCCACAGGGACCTGGAATTTGTTACAGCTATATTTGGAACTAAACTAAGGTGTTCCGAATAATTGTACATGTTTTATGTTTTAGGGGTTTTGATAGACTTTTCGGTAAAAATGACATCCCCAATGATCATACATCATTTTTATCGAAAGTTGACCTAAACCCCTAAAACATGTAAAATTATTCTGAACACCTTAGTTTAGGTCTAAATATAGATGTAACAAATTCTCAGGTCCCTGTGTTACTTATCGGACGGATCAGCGTGTTCAAATCTCACAAATAAGAGTAATTTGTCATTGTACCACACCTGATAAGTCAAGGTATCGAATGTCCACAACCGGCAGTATTTGCTTTATTCTTTGTTTTTTCTGTCTTTGTGGTGCAGTTGTACTGATTGTGGTTTGCATATAATGAAACACTCTGGCAGTGTCTGAAGACATTGTCGTGAAATAGAAGTAACATCACCATGATGCTATTGTTTGACATTTAATCAATGAGTCGGATGGCTCTCGGAAATAAAGAAACTAAACTGAACTGAACTCGGGTACCCCCCTAGCCAAATTGATGACATTACTTTGATGTTATACACAGGTATAAAGGTGTGTCTTGGGCCTCCTGCTGTCAGCATTGGACACAGGTGTGTTCAGTGTTATTTACCTGTTCACAAATTTCACGCCTTGGTAATCTAAGAGATTAGGTCGAGAATACTTTCATTATTGAACCAAGATGTTATAACTTATGTATATAATCTCATAATTCAATTATAATCTCGATGTAAACAAAATGTAGCACAGCATGCGAACGTTGCATACAATTAAACGTGTATCTGTTTGTCGGTTATATGTTGTTCATTCATCGACCTAACATAAGAAAGACACAATATAGTCAATTCGGTAGGTAAGTTGAAAATATTTAAACTATGCCATACATTGTATTGCCATTTTAAATATAGCATACACAAACGTTGAAATATTTTGTAAATATTTTTTGCTTCTACATTTCCGTATTTTTGGTAAACAGTACAGTAAAACCCCGCTAACTCGAACTCGTAGGGTCAAGAGCAATAGTTTAAGGAATACATACATGTATGAGCTATATGTGAAGAAGCCACTTACTAGAGGACAACGTAGCACACTCGCTAAATTTAGATGTGGGGTCGCTCCACTGCACCTCGAATTAGAAGATATGAAAACCTACCCGTGATGGACGGAACATGTAGATTTTGTGTAGACCAGGTAGAGGATGAGGAGCACACACTTACTAGATGTCCGGTTTTTGATGATATACGTGGCATTTTATATGATAGGGCTGTAGAAATTGATAGTGATTTATTAATTTTAGTTATGAGGAGAAGCTACGCTTTGTTTATGAGAACTGTGCTAAATATAGTGCCAAAGTTTTAGCAGCTATTCTTAAACGCCGTAATAATTGTATATATCATTGAGTATTGTACATTGAAGTTTGAAATTTCAATATAATCTTATGACATGTATTAACTTCTCTCTCTTATAGCCTTTTAAAGCAAGTTTCTTTTTGAATCATTGTATATATGTATGCGGAAGGTGAGACTCTAATAAACAACCTGTATCTGTATCTGTATCTGTGTATGGTATTCGACGAATCCGAGGTTCGACCGACATCGTCATTCTTAACAGAAAGTATGAGTACTGCAAATATCGCGGATAGTAGATGATAGAAGAAAAAGGGAATTTTAATCAAGATGACAGCATTTAATCAATTCAAAATAGCTAAACATATAGCCACCGGTATTAAGAAAGTAAATACAATTAAAAAGCTGCATGCGTAACCAGACGTCTCTGGTGTAACGTACTTGTCGTTTCGACATTTTCCACCATACAAAATATCAAAACAAGAGGAACGTTTTGATCTTTTTAAAATGAAGAAAAGCCTCAATCGTTGTTATCATAATGTTTATAACGAAATAAAAAACAGCATACAACACTCGATCATTAAAACGTATAACGCAATATGCGTGGATATTGTTTTTTCTTTATTATTATTTTATTTTTGCAGTGGGTGTTCAAACTTGTGTTTGCGCCTATTTACGCTTACATTGTAATTGTTATCAATTTGATAGTAAATTAATAAATGGAATTGTTTTAGCTTTACATAAGTGTTGAGAGACCAAATACATCCTAATTATACATACCCTCACGGGCAACATCTACATTTCATGGTTAGATCATAGGCCAAACTGTAATAAACTTACACGTGTAAGAAGATTACATCATTTTATACTAAGTAAATATTAAGAGTAAGTCAAAATGATGCATATCAAGCTACATGTTCAAATTTGAGTGTTCCCATACACATAAAAAACAATCACATAAAAGTTATTGTTTGCTCCGAGATAGGGTTTACCGAGTGTTGTCTATTCATTTTTTTCTCTTGGTCGTCATTTTGAATAGTGTATTGAATTCACTATCCTTAAATTAATCTCAACTATAATCTGGTCTTTTCTTTTACCTGGCCTAACCTTTATTATTGTTTAATCGTAGGATAACCCCTGTTATCTGCGGCTGTTGCTATTTTGAAGGTAAATACCATGAGGTCACAACTTGTTGTTTCAGACACAGGTACCCGGTTAGAAGTGGTTTGTCTGGTCCTATCACGCTATGTAAAGAATAATATTAGATGTTTTATTGGTTAATATTATCTCTCGAAATAAATACCATCCCCTCCTTCAAACAGCACCCAAGAAATGATTTAAACATCTTAAGGCTCTGTGGACATACGGACCGGACAATAACTAAGGTCACATGACATCAGTTTCCGAACAATAACTAAGGTCACATGACATCAGTGTCCGAACAATAACTAAGGTCACATGACATCAGTCTCAACACAATAACTAAGGTCAGATGACATCAGTGTCAATACAACAACTAAGGTCACATGACATCAGTGTCCATACAACAACTAAGGTCACATGACATCAGTGTGCATACAACAACTAAGGTCACATGACATCAGTGTCAACACAATAACTAAGGTAACGTGACATCAGTGTCCTAACAATAACTAAGGTCACATGGCATCAGTGTCTTAACAACTAAGGTCAAATGACATCAGTGTACATACAACAACTAAGGTCAAATGACATCAGTGTCCATTAACAACAANAATGACATCAGTGTCAATACAACAACTAAGGTCAAATGACATCAGTGTCCATTAACAACAACTATGGTCAACTGACATCAGTGTCCATTAACAACAACTATGGTCAAATGACATCAGTGTCCATACAACAACTTAGGGCAAATGACATCAGTGTCCATTAACAACAACTATGGTCAAATGACATCAGTGTCCATACAACAATACTTACCAATTGTCACTTGAGCGCTTCACACATGTCTTTAGTAAACTATGTGTTACGTGACAAAAGTTGTTGCTTTCATACTCAAATGAAATCTATTTCTGCTGGTGATGTTCATATAGTGGGTTGCTCCACAAATGTAAATATGATATATGATTGGATGTTGTTGTATGAAAAAGCACAAAAATCCCTTTGTCACAAAAACTACAGGATTGCCTATGGAACTTTTCCTTTATGGTTTGTTAAATCACATAAATAACATGTAAAGGACATCTACAGGTGTACCAAGTTTCACTCAATTGCAGTTATTTTTTATTATTTATTATTGAATTTGCAGAATCACCATGTGCTTCCACCATTGGCACCACGCACATAAGTGAGCCACCTGGTACAACTGCATCTACCAATGGGCGTCCCGTAGCTCCACTGCGCCTCGAAATCGAAAGATATGAAAACCTACCCGTGATGGACAGAACATGTAGATTTTGTGTAGACCAGGTAGAGGATGAGGAGCACGCACTTACTAGATGTCCGGTTTTTGATGATATACGTGACATTTTATATGATAGAGCTACATAAATTGATAGTGATTTTGATGATATACGTGACATTTTATATGATAGAGCTATAGAAATTTATAGTGATTTTAAGAATTTTTGTTATGAGGAGAAGCTACCCTTTTTTATCAAATGAGAACTGTGCTAAATATAGTGCCAGTGCTCTAGCAGGTATTCTTAATCGTCGTAATAATTTCATATATCATTGAGCATAGTACATTGATGTATGAAATTTCAATATAATTTTATGGCATGTATAAGCTTCTCTCCTATAGCCTTTTAAAGCAAGTGTCTTTCAAGTGAAGTGCTTTTACATGCATATAAATTATTTTTAGTCTCTCATAACTCTTTTAGAGTGGCTTGCGCCATATGTTTTATGTATATTTTATTGTATCATTGTATATATGTATGCGGAAGGTGAGACTCTAATAAAGTATTTGTATCTGTATCTGTACATGGTATTCGACGAATCCGAAGTTCGACTGATATCGGCATTCTTTTTATCAGGTGGGACAACAGACAGTACAAGCACTGCAAATATCGCGGATAGCAGATGATAGAAGTAAAAAAAGGAATTTTAATCAAAATGGCAGAATTTAATAAAATTTAAAATAGCCAAACAATAAAAACATATAGCCACCGGTATTAAGAAAGTAAATAAGATTAAAAAGCTGCATATGTAACCGGTGTAACTTACTTGTCGTTTTGATATATTCCGCCATACAAAATATCAAAACAAGAGGAACTTGTTATCATAATGTTGATAACGAAATTGAAAACAGCATGTGACACTCAATCATTAAAACGCACAACGCAAGATGCGTGTATAGTTGTTTTTCTTTATCATTATATCATTTTTGCAGTGGGTGTTCAAACTTGTGTTCGCGCCTATTTACGCTTAATTGTTATCAAGTTTATAGTAAATTAATAATTGGAATTGTTTTAGCTTTACATAAGTGTTGAGAGACCAAATACATCCTAATTATTCATACCCTCACAGGCAAGATATACATTTCATGTTAGATCATAGGCCAAACTTTAATAAACTTAACCGTGTAAGAAGATTACATCATTTTATACAAAGTAAATATTAAGATTAAGTCAAAATAATGTATCTCAAGCTACATGTTCCCATACACATAAAAAAACAATTACATAAAAGTTATTGTTTGCTCCGAGATAGGGTTTACCGAGTGTTGTTTATTCATTTGTTTTTCTCTTGTTCATCATTTTGAATAGTGTATTGAATTCACTATCCTTAAATTAATCTCAACTATAATCTGGTCTTTTCTTTTATCTGGCCTAACCTTTATTATTGGTAAATCGTAGGATAACCCCTGTTAACTGCGGCTATTGTTATTTCGAAGGTAAAGACCATGAGGTCACAAATTGTTGTTTCAGACACAGGTACCCTGTTACAAGTGGTTTGTTTGGTCCTATCACGCTATGTAAAGAATAATATTAAATGTTTCATTGGTTAATATTATCTCTCGAAATAAATGCCACCCCTCCTTCAAACAGCACACGAAAAATGATTTAAACATCTTAAGTCTCTTTTGACGCACGGACCGGACAATAACTGAGGTCACATGACATCAGTTTCCGAACAATAATTATGGTCACATGACATCAGTGACCGAAAAATAACTAAGGTCGCATGACATCAGTGTCAACACAATAACTAAGGTCACATGACATCAGTGTCAACACAATAACTAAGGTCACATGACATCAGTGTCCGAACAACAACTAAGGTCACATGACATCAGTGTCCGAACAAAACCTAAGTTCACATGACATCAGTGTCCAAACAACACCTAAAGTCACATTAAGGTCACTGTCATAACAACAACTAAGGTCACATTCCATCAGTGTCCAAACAACAACTAAGGTCACATAACGTCAGTGTCCATACAACAACTAAAGTCACAGGCCATCAGTGTCCTAACAACAACTAAGGTAACATGCCATCAGTGTCCTAACAACAACTAAGATCACATGACATCAGTGTCCAAACAAAACCTAAAGTCACATTAAGGTCACTGTCCTAACAACAACTAAGGTCACATGCCATCTGTGTCCTAACAACAACTAAGGTCACATGCCATCAGTGTCCATACAACAACTAAGGTCACATGACATAGGTGCCCATACAACAACTAATGTCACATGACATAAGTGTCATAACACCTAAGTCACATTACATAAGTGTCATAACAACAACTAAGTCACATTACATAAGTGTCCATACAACAACTAAGTTCATATAACATCAGTGTCCTAACAACAACTAAGGTCACATGCCATCAGTGTCCTAACAACAACTAAGGTCTAATAACATCAGTGCCTTTACAACAACTAAGGTCATATAACATCAGTGTCCTAACAACAACTAAGGTGACATGCCATCAGTGTCCTACCAACAACTAAGGTCACGTGCCATCAGTGTCCATACAACAACTAAGGTCACATGCCATCTGTGTCCTAACAACAACTAAGGTCACATGCCATCAGTGTCTATACAACAACTAAGGTCACATGCCATCAGTGTCCTACCAACAACTAAGGTCACATGCCATCAGTGGCTATACAACAACTAAGGTCACATGTCATCAGTGTCCTACCAACAACTAAGGTCACATGCCATCAGTTTCCTAACAACAACTAAGGTCACATGCTATCAGTATCCATACAACAAATAAGGTCACATGACATCAGTGTCCATACAACAACTAAGGTCACATGACATCAGTGTCCATACAACAACTAAGGTCATATAACATCAGTGTCCTAACAACAACTAAGGTCACATGCCATCAGTGTCCTAACAACAACTAAAGTCACATTACATAAGTGTCCAAACAACAACTAAGGTCACATGCCATCAGTGTCCTAACAACAACTAAAGTCACATTACATAAGTGTCCAAACAACAACTAAGGTCACATGCCATCAGTGTCCTACCAACAACTAAGGTCACATGCCATCAGTGTCTATACAACAACTAAGGTCACATGTCATCAGTGTACTACCAACAACTAAGGTCACATGCCATCAGTGTCCTAACAACAACTAAGGTCACATGCTATCAGTGTCCATACAACAAATAAGGTCACATGACATCAGTGTCCATACAACAACTAAAGTCACATTACATAAGTGTCCTAACAACAACTAAGGTCACATAACATCAGTGTACTACCAACAACTAAGGTCACATGCCATCAGTGTCCTAACAACAACTAAGGTCACACGCTATCAGTGTCCATACAACAAATAAGGTCACATTACATAAGTGTCCTAACAACAACTAAGGTCACATAACATCAGTGTCTATACAATAACTAAGGTCACATGACATAGGTGCCCATACAAAAACTTAGGTCATATAACATCAGTTTCCTAACAACAACTAAGGTCACATAACATCAGTGTCCATACAACAACTAAGGTCACATGACATAGGTGCTCATACAAAAACTAAGGTCACATGCCATCAGTGTCCATACAAAAACTAAGGTCATATAACATCAGTGTCCTAACAACAACTAAGGTCACATGCCATCAGTGTCCATACAACAACTAAAGTCACATGATATCAGTGTCCATACAACAACTAAGGTCACATGCCATCAGTTTTAACCGTTGGTGAATAAAACTGGAACTTGGACGACTGATGATAATTGTTTCTCTTGAAAGAATGCAGCATGCTACATGATTATTTACCACCAGATATACTGATACATATTTTTACAGCTGGGTGTACTAGAACAACATGTGCAAAGTGTTGATCAATGACACATCAACGGTAACTAGAGGGAGGACTTTTTGATTGATATAGTTGCTTTTCATATTGTTATGTTCTAAACTTTTAATATCTGATTGAAAACACCCTCATTGTATGCGAATCTGATGCAAGAGGGTTGATAACGATGTAATTTGTCATTCAATCCCAAATACTATGGTTGATAACGATGTTATCATTTGGTATGTAATTTGTATATCTAACGCTAATATAAAATCATACATAATACTGTGATACTTTCGTTTCACTTGCGAGCTCTAAAACTACATGGTCACTGTGTATGTAATTATAGGACGAAGACTTTCTAATATATAAATGATTCTTGTTTAACAGCCATCAAGAGTTTACACAAAAATTTGACATTCATATAAATTTTCTTATTTGTCAAGGTATCAATTATTCTATAAAGGAATCCATTTCACAAGAGGACATTTCTAATTTGAATGTAGATTATCCATATATCCCAATTAATTTGGAAATTTTTCTTAAACGCGAAAAAGGAACTAGAGATTTTTACTATGTTCTATGCCAAAAAAAATCAATATCTACCGGGAGAAAGAAGTGGGAGGAAATATTTGAATTTAACAAAGATATATGGAGGAAAATCAATACCATTCCCTTTAAAATTAGTTAAAACAAAACTTCATTTTAGAATCAACCAACATATCTTAACCGCTTATTCATTTCTTTATAAAATAGGTCTTGTTTTCATTGTAAAACTGACACTGAAACAATAGTTCATGTATTATGGGAATGTAAAGAAGTTCAACTTTGAATCAGTGCTAGATGTGTTTTTAATTCCATTTGCTTTCAATAAAGAATCTTTCATCTTTGTTTTCTATGGTAGAAAATAAATGTTGATCATTTACTACTTCTTATCCTAAAACTATATATTTATAAGGCTAGGTATCTGCAAACTGGTCTATCAGTTTTACATTTATTACTTCTTATCCTAAAACTATAATTTTATAAAGCAAGGTATCTGCAAACTGGTCTATCAGTTTTAGCTTTGAAAAACTTAATCAAAGCTGTTTACAATACTCAAAAATACATTGCTTCGGGTAATGGTGAAAATTATCTCGCTAATTTTAACAAGGAATGGAAAAATGGGAAAGATTACTGCAGGCCATATAGCTTCAATGTAAATAAATTATAATTATATCTTTACATTTGCATGGCGTTGTCACTATATAGCCTCTTTGAAAGCTGTGTCGTTGATGGGACTTTAATTACCATGCATCACGAGACACAATTCTTACCGTATTAATACAACACTGACCGGAACTACAATATCCAACTTTTTTTTATTACAACGAAAACAAGACCAATGTCTGCAATATCTTTCAAAATGCACATCGGTTGAAATCACCAATGCCGGCAATGGAAACAATTTTAACGCTCATGCAATTTATCAGAAATATCGTCTGTTACACTGCACTGATCAACATGGGTTCGTTACAAATGTCTGAAATACACATATTCTATAGACCTACTGACACATATGTTACAGACCTACTGATATGAGTCACAGCACACGTAAACATTTCAGACAAATGTAACGAACCTGTGCTCCGTCGCAAAATCACTCACTTCAAACGCTATCAGTTTCACGCGTCTCGCAACCACCATTCCTCAGTTTCTGACGACATGTCAAATAACGAGGATGTTATAGAATCTACCGACTGTTGTCAGGTTCCCATACAATCAACAAATACATTCACGCATGGTTCTTCATATTAACTTCCAAAAATAACTCCCTCGTGGAGGGCAAGGTCGGAATTACGGTGTTCACTGTATTTGTCCATGCGCGAAATTTGTTCCGTGGAAAAAATCGAAACAATTTCAAATCTAACTTTCAGCTCAGAGTTCTATTGATAAACTTAAACTACCCTATAGACATAGCATACGCAATTGTATTGATACTGAATTGTGGAATAAAATTGAAGAGTTTGTTAAAATTTCAAAGTACTACTTTGTTTGCCAATCAGTACGCGACAATACGCTGTTCAAACTATTGAACGAAATTGTGTGGATTGTCGATAAGGCGGTCATTTTTAATTTTAAATATAAATTATAAGTTTAAAAATAACATAAGAGGCAGAGAAAACGTAAATATAAGTATTGAACTGTTTCTGTATGGTATTTGAATGACACAGCTTTGCAAGCAAACAAATCATAATGCGTACCATACAGAAACAAAGCTGTGTCATTCAAATAGATCATAAATACCATACAAAAACAGTTCAATGCTTAAATAGCACCAATGTAATTCCTGGTAACAGTCCAAAAATACAAAAATGTACCAAAAATCATACAAAATTGAGCAATAGACCCTTGTCACATCCTTCGATACCTCTGCATCCATCCTTTTTTCTTGTCGTTATTTATTTACTGCTCTTTTCTCACCTTTCTTCTTCTAAAACAGTACTCTGGTACATAGCACTTTATATCCTGGTTAAAGTTTGTAAACATGATCATAAACTGTCTAAGTTTGTTTTTTCTTTTTCCTTTTGGTTTGTTTCTCAACTACAATGCAAATAATATTATTTAATGTGTCTTGTTTCAAACTTTATAGAGTAAGGATGTATATGGAAATAATTGTATAGGGACGTAATGCGATAGGCGACCATTGGTATCTCATTTGATCTAATAATTATGAGAATGTTGTAAAATGTCAAAGCAAACAAAATAATGTGTTATGTTTAATGTACTGTGTACAGTGGAATGACCTGGCTGGAGACCAGAATGATATTTATATATAATAGAAGTGTCTAATATAGTTATGTATATATTTAGAAACTAATCAATAATGTCGTTGATATCAAAGATATGTCCGAGATATTCGAGTCAGTTATGGGTTCTATTACCGGTACGTCAGTGTCAGTATCATCAATGGTAAATATAGAAACAAAATAGTCATTTGAGTAAGTCCTTTTTATTGTCATCGTCTGTTTCAATATTGCCAGTCGCACTCCTTAAAGGCGGTATATTATTAGAGGTGTCAGATGCTTTAATTAACCTACGGACAAGTTTCCAAAAAAATCTCGGATTTGTTTCACTGTAATTGTCTAAAAGACCGTTAATGTCCGCATAAAATAATTCTTTTGTTCTCTTTTTTTTTTTAAAGATTATTTACACTATTTCGCTGTTTCCTAAAATTGTTCAAATTATTTTGGAGTGCGATTGGATTTATATCTATGGAGAAGTATGTATCTTTTCCTAATTTCACGTCTCGAGTCAGAGTTAAACCAGGGTTTGTCATTAGGTCTGATTGTAACTAATTTTGATTGAATGCATTCGTCCGCTATTTCTAAATACCCGGATATAAACAATGTCACACATATCGTCCGGTGCTTGGGATCTAAGAAAAAGTTCAGTCCACTCTGTTGCTACAAGTAAATTATTGAACCGTTCAAAGTCTGCGTCTTTATAACAAATTATTGTCCTCTTATAGTTCCTAACAATTTTAGTCCCTATGGTCGCGTTTGTTGATGATTTTGAAACAATTGATAACGTTAATTGCTACGATATAAGTTACAACTTGTGTAACGACAAGGACAGTAGTGTGTTTACACCGGGGATCGAACCTGCGACCCAAAGCTGCCCATTCCGTCGCATTATTGACTGAGCTAATGGGAAATTAATTTAGCGCGAAGCTAGAAGGCAACTGTGATCTGTGTCATTGGTTTCCGTGCGATTTCGTTCTCATATCAACAGAAAACTGTTGAAATTACTGATGAAGGTCATAGAAATGTGAATAATCTACTAATCGAAACAAAATAACAAGCAACTGGAAACTGTTTACTTAAAAAAAGATACTGACAAACACTTTTCAACAAATTTTGCCTGCCTGAGGTACACGTCGCATGTTTCCGTGCGGCGAAGTTTAGTCAATGTTCAAAGAAAGACAACTCAAATTTACAGAAAAGGAATTCTCCGTGTAGGTCCACTCACTGTTTATTTTAAATTCTTTTATCATGAAATTAATAATCAAAACAAGCTTTTGTTTTTATAAATAGCACATTTTTATTGATTGAAAGTGGTCTAATATCGGTTATGTTTAATAGTAACTTATTTTTAATTTTTTCCCACAATTAAAGTTGATGAAAATCAGATGTTTACAGTGTTAATTTGGCAAAGGAGGGAGAAAAAACATCAATTGATTTTACGCTTTGGCGTTATTTTTGCTTCGGTTTTGAATTGTTTCGTTATTTTTATTTGGCGAGTTTTTGTTTTTTCATTATTTAGCTTTGGCGCTTTGGCGTTATTTTCACTTCTATTTGGCGTCTTTTCGTTATTTCGTTTCGTCGATTGGCGTCTTTTCTTGGGCGACCGTGATTTATAAACAGCTAAAGCCTGCCTCGAATTTCCAGGTTTACCTATTATGGTTAAAAACAGGAATATGATATAGAACAGGGTGATATAAAAAGGAAAACCTGAAAAACGAGTAGATTTTGATATTTACTTATTCAGAATTTTGCATATCAAACGATTGGTCTTCACAAAATAACGTTTTCTTATCATAGACCCCCAATTTGGTATCGTGTCTGTCAAGTACATATTTACAAAGAATATATCGTATAGCTAAAACTGATATCATTTGAGACAATTTGGTCTTTGACATGTTAAAGATAAAGAGGGACAACATTGATGGTTAATGGCGCAATGTACATCAGTGTCCATACAAAAGCTAAGGTCATATGACACAAGTACCGAATAATAACTAAGGTCACATGACATCAGTGTCCTAACAACAACTAAGGTCACATGACATCAGTGTCGACATAACAACTAAGGTAACATGACATCAGTGTCCTAACAACAACAAAGGTTACATGACATCAGTGTCCATACAACAACTAAGTCACATGACATCAGTGTCCTAACAACAACTAAGGTCACATGACATTAGTGTCGACTTAACAACTAAGGTCACATGACATCAGTGTCCTAACAACAACAAAGGTCACATGACAGCAATGTCCATACATTAACTAAGTCACATGACATCAGTGTCCATACAACAACTAAGTCACATGACATCAGTGTCCATACAAGAACTAAGTCACATGACATCAGTGTCCATACAACAATTAAGGTCACATGACATCAGTGTCCATACAACAGGCCATTTTACCGCTAATTAAGTGTAATAAAACAATCCAGTTGGTGAATAAAGCTGGAACTTGGACGACTGATGATACTTGTTTCTCTTGAAAGAAAGCAGCGTGCTACATGATTATTTACTATCACATATACTGATACACATATTTACAGCTGAGTGTACTGGAACAACATGTGCAAAGTATTGATCAATGACACAGCAACGATAACTAGAGGACTTTTT
>NW_018406117.1:229646-269688 GCF_002113885.1 Mizuhopecten yessoensis
CAACAGTATAGACATTTGAGGTCGTAGCACAGTCGGTTAGAGCAACAGTATAGACATGTGTGGTCGTAGCTCAGTCGGTTAGAGCAACAGTATAGACATTTGAGGTCGTAGCTCAGTCGGTTAGAGCAACAGTATCGACATTTGTGGTCGTAGCTCAGTCGGTTACAGCAACCGTATCGACATTTGTGGTCGTAGCTCAGTCGATTAGAACAACAGTATAGACATTTGAGGTCGTAGCACAGTCGGTTAGAGCAACAGTATAGACATGTGTGGTCGTAGCTCAGTCGGTTAGAGCAACAGTATAGACATTTGAGGTCGTAGCTCAGTCGGTTAGAGCAACAGTATCGACATTTGTGGTCGTAGCTCAGTCGGTTACAGCAACCGTATCGACATTTGTGGTCGTAGCTCAGTCGATTAGAACAACAGTATAGACATTTGAGGTCGTAGCACAGTCGGTTAGAGCAACAGTATAGACATGTGTGGTCGTAGCTCAGTCGGTTAGAGCAACAGTATAGACATTTGAGGTCGTAGCTCAGTCGGTTAGAGCAACAGTATCGACATTTGTGGTCGTAGCTCAGTCGGTTACAGCAACCGTATCGACATTTGTGGTCGTAGCTCAGTCGATTAGAACAACAGTATAGACATTTGAGGTCGTAGCACAGTCGGTTAGAGCAACAGTATAGACATGTGTGGTCGTAGCTCAGTCGGTTAGAGCAACAGTATAGACATTTGAGGTCGTAGCTCAGTCGGTTAGAGCAACAGTATCGACATTTGTGGTCGTAGCTCAGTCGGTTACAGCAACCGTATCGACATTTGTGGTCGTAGCTCAGTCGATTAGAACAACAGTATAGACATTTGAGGTCGTAGCTCAGCCGGTTAGAGCAACAGTATAGACATTTGAGGTCGCAGCTCAGTCGGTTAGAGCAACAGTATCGACATTTGTGGTCGTAGTTAAGTCGGTTAGAGCAACAGTATAGACATTTGTGGTTGTAGCTCAGTCGGTTATAACAACAGTATAGACATTTGAGGTCGCAGCTCAGTCGATTAGAACAACCGTATCGACATTTGTGGTCGTAGCTCAGTCGGTTAGAGCAACAGTATATACATTTGTGGTCGTAGCTCAGTCGGTTAAAGAAACAGTATAGACATTTGAGGTCGTAGCTCAGTCGGTTAGACCAACAGTATAGACATGTGTGGTCGTAGCTCAGTCAGTTAGGGCAACAGTATAGACATTTGAGGTCGTAGATCAGTCGGTTAGAGCAACAGTATAGACATTTGAGGTCTAAGGTTCGAATTAGGGGTTAGCCATGCTGTTTTTTTACACACAGAACACTGTCGTTGGATATTTATTTGTTGTTTTTTTCATCTGCTTTAAACGAGTGAACTATTGAAACGTTATTTCAATTGCAGTTTGTTGGTATATCACGTTGTCTTAATCTAGTGAGCTAGAGGGAGTGTTACATTTTTTAATCATATAAACATATTCCAATCATTAAGCCTATTGAAATTATTCACGTTGATATTTACATCTGGAATATTGGATGTACTTGTTCAAATCTGAAGTGTGATCGTTTTATGTTTTGCAGCGATTTCCCGATTTAGTTTCAACATGGCCGAAGCCTACCCTACACCAGAATACAAGTGTTTGTTGTGCATGAAGCCGTACAACCAGCCGAGGGAGCTACCGTGTAACCACACTTTTTGCTGCCCGTGTCTGACGTCATATATCGATAAAGAACACAGAACTGCAGATGATGACCGTCATTACTTTCCATGTCCAGTCTGTTACAAACCAACTAGCCCACGTGAAGTCAACACGGATGTAGACACATGGGGGACCTCGTTTCCGATAAACAATCTCTTTATCAACCCCACAACAAAGTCGTCAGATGACCAGAACTGTGAGGCGTGTCGAAGGGTTGGGGAATCCAACCCTGCTGTTGTCTGGTGCACTGGCTGCACTGAGATGCTATGTAAAGAGTGCAGAAGTTTTCACGACCGAAACAAAATGACAGCAAAACATCGACTTGTTCCCAGCAAAGATGGAGGATTTTGTGATACGACGGTAAACGAAAATTGTCCTAACCACGAAGGACATCCGTTGGAGGTTTACTGTCTTGATCACAGCTCTATGTGTTGTTGTATATGTATGGCCATTTCACACAAAAACTGCAACCATATCAAACCAATAGATGATGTGATCAAGACAACCTTTACTGGGCAACCTTCACTCGAGACAGCATGGCAGATTATCAAAGACGAGGCAACGACGATGTTAGAGGACGATGAGTCTGAGATGACTTTCCTTAACACCAAAGAAAAGGAAGTATCAGTGGAGATGACGCGAAAAATACAGCAAGCCAAAGATAAGCTTGATGGTCTCAACACAACGTTTCAGTCGGAACTCGCGGATCAGTGCAAAGTACACAGAAAACAGCTTTCTGCCCGAATGGAATGTGTCAAGAAATTCCAAACAAATGCAGAAAATTCCAATATTCTTATGACTCGTTTTTACAAGCAAGGTGCGGATCGTCAGCGATTTGTTATGGGAGAGAATACGAAACAACAGTTATCAGGACATTACCGTCGTATGGATCAAACCACTAAGAAGCAGCCTAACACGTTTGACCTGAAATTCAATATAGGAACTGTTATTGACGACATAATCAAGATGACAACCATTGGGAATGTTGACGTGATATCAAATATATCATCGACCTCACAGAATGCGGATTCACGTATCGGTTCCTTGCTTGGGACTCTAATGTCAACACCTTCAGCTACAACATTTGCCGACTCTACTTCAGCCTCCGACCTCGTCGGATCTCCAACCAAAGAACCGGCGACTGTGGATGTTTGGACTGATTCCGTGTCTTGTGTACTCTCGTACAGTCGTTCACCGGTAGGAGGAAAGAGGACTTACTTGACAGGAGGAATGTTTACTGATAACGGTGAATTACTCGCCACAGATAACAGCAACTGCAGACTCGTGTTGTTTGATGACAAGTATTGCTACAAGAGAGAATACAAAGTAAAAGGAAACCCATTTGATGTAACGCGTGGACTGAATACTGATGAGATACTTGTTAGTATTCCAAACAGTGGACTTATGAGATGTACACTACGGAACGGACAGTTGACCGTAATCGAAACAATCAGCTGTAGAGACACCGTCTATGGAATAGCAGTTCTCGGAGATAACATCCTGGTAAATACTGGTCATAGTGTGAGAGTAATGTCATCGGATGGAACAGTTAAAAAGTCAATACCAAGGAGTTTTGGATACCTCGCCCAGATTGCCACATCTACATCTACGTTAAGGTATTACTACTTCGATGGTAATGACATCGTGTGTAGACGACTAGACAGCGACGTAGAAGACTATAGATACAGTGACCCTGGTCTGAGGGATCCTGGTGGTATCGGAATGGACCGTGATAACAATGTGTATGTGTGTGGATATGCCTCCGCCAATGTTCACATTGTTTCACCTGACGGGTCACGGGGGAAGTTACTAGTTCCCAGTCTCTCTAGTATCAGACGTCCATACGGGATAATTGTCCATCCCACCAAACAGGAGTTCATAGTCACATCCTACAGGGAGACAACTTCACTTGAGGTGTACAGATTTAGTGACAATGCCGGTGTTACTCAATGAACTCATTGGTGGCATTCTAAGTGATACTCATTGTTACAATGGCACAAACTATCGTTAATGACAGTTTAAACACATCAAGCCTCTTGTTGCTAGACTTTTTCTTTAATGTTAAGACGCACTAAACCATTAGAAATTTTATTAAGTAAGCAAAATGTAGGGTATTAAGATGTCTATTACCCATATATATTAGATTTAATTTTTAATTTATATCTCATTTTTATTCACTTTCATTTCACTTATTATTTGTTGTTTTTAAGCCAAAATCTTGTGACATGTTCAATTCATGGTACAAAACAGTTGTCTCCCTTTTACCTCATCTGGTTAAGGATTTGTACAATATGTTAATTGGTGTTTGTTTTTAAGGTTAGTACACTGTATACCATTAGAAGTGTAATTAAGTAAAACAAAATGCAGAATATGAAGATATCGCCAATATTCCGGAAATTTATTTGATTTAAATCATTAATATCTTATTTTTTATTGACTTTAATTTTATTGATAGTTTTTTTTAACCGTAATGGTACAAAATATTTGTCTAACATTTTCTGGTTTGAAATTTATGTTTATGTATGTGAACATGAAACCCTGATTCACATAAGATAGGGAATGGATTTTAACAAATTTAAAACAATCACTGTTTAAATAAATTTAGACGAATACTTAAAATATTTCAATTTACTGTGTTAGAAAATTTTCAACATGTACATCTTGTAGCAGAGACGTATATATTACAATATATATTAATATATGTACTTTATACGTCTCTGCTTGAAGGAAAACTTACTGAATTGTTAAAAGCTCTAAAAAAATGAAAAATAACAAATCACTTGGGTCTGATTCCTACATAGCAGAATTTTTCGAATTCTTTTGGCAAGACTTAATCTTGTTATACTTAATTAATTAAATCAAGGATGTGTCAAGGAAAAACTTTCAATAACTCAGAGACAGAGACTTATCACATGTTTCCCTAAAGGTGAAAAGTCCAGACAATATCTGAATTGACGACCTATAACACTATTGAATGTAATATACCACGAGCATCTGCATGTATAGCCAACAGATTGAAAAAAGTACCTGACTTAATAATATCAGAAACTCAAACAGGTTTTCTGAGTGGTAGATATACATGTATAGGTGACATTTTACAGAGGAAAACAATATTCCTTGACTTTTGATCCTTGTTGATTTTGAGAAAGCTTTTAACCCTTTTTCATGGCCTTTCATACACTACACACCGCGTGGAGGCATACGATACCTACGTTTCGCGGTGGTGTTTTTTTTGCCCGCCACCATGACTCCATGTTCATTCCCCAACCAGCACTCCACGGTGGAACGTGACTCCACACTACACAGCTACTCTGCCATTGGACAGCGTGGAGGGAACGTGGGGTCGTCTAGAGTCATAAAACGACACAAGGTATCCACGCTTAAAACTCCAGTACATATTCATAACGTAGAGGGATTGTACATTTTAGACACCCTCAAATATCCACGATGGTGCTATTTCACTCCACTCTCTAACAGCTTAACATGCCAGGCCTGACTGTGGAGCTGTTGAATTATTGACTTTCGTTAGGATATACGTAACGGTAGATATAGCAGGGATTTAGTTAACCCATCACTTTTGGTATAAGTTCATTTATCCTAGGTGTGGATGAATCTATTAAAAAATCGTTACTGTATTATATGATTTTACTTGTTTGGAATAATTTGAACCTATGCTTTCTTTTGTCAGGCCGATGGAAATGATTCAGTTGCTAATTATGCGCACCCACACCGGGTACCCCTATCTGTATAGTATGGAGTGCGCACCGACAGCAGAGTCGCATAACAAATATTATTTGAAGATGTCAGTTTTTTTTACATATTTTAAGACAGTTCTTACCAAAAAAAAATGTTCAAATATCACATTACCAAAACAACGGAAATCATACCAATACAACAGTCACACTGTGCCGATTGAATCAAACGTTTTTCTATAAAAATATCGTGATTTTGTTGTACATAGGTACTGTTTTATTATCTTATATGTATTATGCTGCGTAACAAAAGGTGAACTTTGATATATTTTCTATGGCATTTGCAAATATGGAGGTCAAGATCATTTTATCTGATATCAAAATTTTACTTTTTTTCAAGAACTACAATTTCACGGGAATCCGTTCAGTGCGGCTGATCATCTACTTGAATTTTGCCACTATAGCTCTGAACTTTTTGAATATACATTTATTATAATGTAGAAAAAATAAGAAAAACACGTAGTTTTAGATACTATCAAACCACATTAAATGGTCCACAGAACAAAGTGGTTCAACCCTAGACAAAGACATTGTTTTATTTCGTCAGGAAAATGAAACGCAAACAATTCCAACTACAATAGAAACACTATTAATATTACTAAAAGAAACAAAAACTGCTGTATTGACCTCGAATTGATTTTAAGTACATTAATTTTACTTGTAATCGTAAACAAAAATAAAACAAGAATGAAAAAAACCCATAATGTAACGAAAAGTACAGAAACAGTAATTTATGATATCATTTTTCATTTGCCGCTTCAAAAAGTAAAATATATTAAGTTCCGTACAGACGACTAACGACTAAATAGTTTGCTATATTATGCTGTGAAAATACTTCTGCCTAAAAAAAGTGCGATCGTCGTGATAGTTTCCGTTTCTGAAAAGCACACCTTTGTCCCAAAGGCGATCGCCTCGATACTGGTAATCCACATCAAAACAGCCTTTTTGTATTTTACCGGAAAGCTTCTTAAATGATATTTTGCGTCGCTTCGGACTGTTGTACGTAATACTTATATGTATAAGAAAGTGCTACATATACATGAACGACGACTTTACTATTTAAATGATAATGAGCTATTATCTAGGAGGCAAACGATGTGTTACTCATCATTTTTACCGAAAGTCGATCTAAACCCCTAAAACATGTAAAATTATTCTGAGCACCTTAGTTTAGGTCCAAATATAGCGATAACAAATACTCATGTCCCTGTGTTACTCATCGCAAATAATCGAAATTTGTCATTGTACCTCACCTGATAAGTCAAGGTATCGAATGTCCACAACCGGCAGTATTTGCTTTATTCCTTGTTTTTCTCTCTCTCGTGTGGTGCAGTTGTACTGGTTGTGGTTTGCATATAATCAAGTTTCAAGTTTTATTTTTACACTCACGCAACACGTATACGTGCGTAACAAGAGATCACGTATTACATAGTATACATTGATGGACATAGAACACACATAATATGACACATGATACAATTTATACAATAACAAGTCCAAATAAAAACGAAAATTAGAGCTAATAGAAATATAATAATTAATAGGACTTGCTGAATGTAATAATAATAATGTTCATATTTCGTGCAATCTAGTATTATGATAGCCAGATGAATCTACTTATAAAAAGTGTGTAATGCATAAATTGTAACATATTATAGTTATAATGTTCATAAACATTAACGTATATAAGAGTATATATATACTGTATAGGAATGTAGGAGTGTGATGTATTAGCTTTACATGTGGTGTTTCCATTTATTGCTATTATTTTTCATCCTAATTATAAGCAAAGAAAAAGCATAATTGGGCCTTTGCAAGTCTATCTGAATAAAAGTTGAATTGAAAGCGATATCGAACGATAAATGAAAGCTACAAGTGGGCATAGGGTATCACAATGAAAGTATATTCTTTATAGAATTATAATTCCATGTGTGTTTATATATACATGATATTCATGTACTAGATTTTAGAAGAAAGAAAAAAATCCAAAAGGGGCTAATGCTAATACTCAAAAGTAGGATAGCCAGGTTAATATAAGATACAAGTGTGTCAACTCTGTCATCATGAAACTGGATTCTACATTTATTAATTTTTTCATGTATATTTTTCTTCATGTATATGTATATTGTATTCATTTAAAAGTGTACAGAAAAAAATCAATAAAAAAAGGCTTATACGAGTCTGTCTGATTTATTTATTTCTTAATGCTCAAAAGTAGCATGGATACAAGTGCTCAAATTGTATCACCACGGAATTGTATTCTAAATGCATTTCTTTTTCATGTACAATGTATATTATATATATTTTTCATGTATGTATAGAACAAAAAATCAAAAGGGGACTTATGCAAGTCTATCTGATGTATTTGTTGTTGTTTTAAATGCTCAAAAGTAAAATTATAGAATGCTTAATATAAAATGCAAGGTGCAAATTGTATCAAAAACAAAGCAAAAATCAAAGAGGCTTATGCGAGTCTATCTGAAAAAAACATACATGGAAGAATATATCATTGAAAGTTGTATCACTATGGGCTCATGCAAGTCTATCTTCAAAAAAAGTATATTTACATATATATTTTGCCTTCAAACTTTATTGAAAATTTCATTGACATAATATACCCGAGCTGACCCAGGTTAGAAAACTGTAATACAAATAAAAACGTATTATAACACCTAAAATGGACAATTTCTTGTATTTGGAAATTCACTGAATTATACTACATATCTGAACTATGAGATGTATCATACAAATCCCTAATATTCACTACAAATTCTAGTATTGACACAATGTATGTCAGTTATCTTTATTACAAAGAGAATAATGCTAAGTTTACAAATCACATGTGGACGAGTTAACTTGCATCGAGTGACACGCATGCTTTATCATCTAAATACCGACCTTGATCATATGACAATACCTAAATTTAGCATACACATATCAATTGACAAATTATGACACTATATACCTGATGGAGACAAAACATACTCTTTGGGGGGACCTTATTTTCCTTGTTTTTTTGTCCATGAAATATGGATGGTGTTGCTCGGAAGCATGTCTTTTTCTCAAACAAACCTATTTATACCGGTTACACTAATAAACGGAGTCGGAGGTCTTTTTCGGATACAATAAAACAAGTTAAAGATAAGAGGAAATAACTCCTACATAATTAAAACTAAATTCACAAATAGCACACTCCCCGTCTGATTTCGGAAATATCAAAATCACTATAAAGATTAAGACAGCTCACTTTTGAGCACAGTTCATACATTTTCAGTTCCTAAAATACGACTGAAGATAAACATATTTAATCATTCTATGATCACGAGAATAAGAACACTAACTGTGTAACGGGACGCGTTTAACTGACTGTTTGCCATTTCTTATGATGCGCACGGAAGTCTTTCGGACACTTCCGTCAGAACTGGGAAACACTTTCTCCAACACTCCAACAGGCCAGTAATTGCGATGACTTTCGCAATCTTTCATCAGAATAACATCTCCGAGTTTCAAATTTCGCACTGCTGAATATACCGACTTTTCCAGTCCTGTCAGAATTGATTTGCGAGAACCTGAACATGACGCCTCTGGGATTTGAACATGTCTTTGGTGTTCAGATGCTCAAAAGGTTCTACGTCGGTGTTCATTTTTTTGTGTAATCAACATCGATGGAGATAGGACTGTAGGTGCTTCTGGGTCACTTGACACTGAAGTTATCGGCCTTCCGTTTACTTTCGCACACACTTCCGCCATGAAGGTACACAAGACTTCATGAGTCAAGTGTTTCGAACCAAAATCACTCAACATCGAATCCAAGGTCCTTTGAGCTAATCCAATCATTCGTTCTCAGGAACCACTCATATGCGAAGCGTGTGGCGGGTTTAACTTCCATATGGTTTCATAATGAGTAAGAAATTTTCTGATTTCAGCGTCTTCTACGTTGATTGCCTTTATTCCAAGGTCATCTGTACTTCCTACGAAATTAGTTCCCCGGTCTGACCGGAACTCTTTTACAGGGCCTCTCAGTGACGTGAATCTCCGTAAAGCATTTATGAACGATGAAGCACTAAGTTCCTCTATGACCTCAATGTGAATTCCCCTAGTAGTCAGACAGGAGAACATAATGGCCCAACGTTTGGTGTTGGCTTGTCCAAATCTTGTGCGTCGAGTAACCACTTGCCATGGTCCAAATTTGTCCACGTCTACGTATGTAAATGGTGGACTAGGTGTTAGTCTGTCACTTGGGAGATCTGCCTTTTTGTGATGTTCCAACTTTCCTCCATGCTTTCTACATTTATCACAGCTGTGTAAAATGGAGATAATGCGCCTTTTCCCTCTGGTGATCCATTAACCAGCCGAACGCACTGCACCCTCTGTAGAATGGCGACCCTGATTTCGTATCTGTTCATGATAATGCCTCACTAACAGAGCGGCAATATAATGCTTTCCGGGATTAATTACAGCAGCTTTTTCTTTAGCCGTGAGATAGCAGACGTTACGCTTGACCAGGTCGAAAATCTTTCAAATCGTTGTGAACCGAGCCTTTCAGATACAGTTGTCTTTCTTACATCCACTTGAGGACGAATTTCCTTATCCAGGTTCGGATTAACTAAGTCGAATTGCATCAAGTCATTTTGAGAGTCCAAAAAGGATACAGGTCCTTTGATCCAAACAATATTTGCCAGGTCATTTGCAGGCACTGGTCTAGTTGCGAGATCTGCAGGGTTTAAATCTGTCGGTATATAACTCCATTGGTCCTTTGAAGAGGATCGTAAGATTCTGTCCATTCGGTTTGCCGACATACGCATAGAATCTACGCGTCTCATTGTTGAGATAGCCTAAAACAACTTGACTGTCTGTATAGAAGAATGTAGAATCTACAGGCAATGCTTAACCACAAAGTTGGAGAGTTCTGTACCAAGAACAGCAGCACACAATTCAAGCCGATGAATTGTATGGCGTGTGTGGGAGCCACCTTTGACTTGCCTAAAACATAACCCACACGAGAATGTCCTTTTATATCATACAGTTTAATGTATGCCACTGCTCCTATGGCGTCATGGGAGGCGTCTGAAAACACGTGTAGCTCTCGCCGTACGCTTTCGTCAAGTCCAACTTCTGCAAAGATTCATTGAATCTCAATGTTCTCCAGACTTTTTAAAGATCTCCATGTCCCCCATTCAGCCTTCAGACTGTCTGAAAGTGCTTCATCCCACTCTATGTTACCATTCTGAATTGCGGTTCTCAACAAATTCCTACCTCCTAATATGACAGGAGCCACAAATCCGAGGGGTCAAATATGCTGTTAACTGTTGAAAGTAACCCTCTTTTGGTATACGGTTTTTCTTCTGCCAAAACCTGATAAGTGAAGACATCACTAACGATATCCCAACTTAGGCCTAAACTTCTCAGGACATTAGGAGTACCTGTACTGAAGTCCATCTCAACCATTTCCTTAGTTTCCTTGGCATTGTTAGAAGCAATCTTGTGGAGACGAATATTGCCACCTTGTTTAAGCCTTTCCTGTGTTCTCTTTATGAGTTTGACCGTGTCTTGCTCGCATTGCTTTCAGCGTCATCAACATAAAAGTTTTCTGTAACATACTCGCAGACATCGTCGCATACACTGCTGTCCTCATGGTTGCACACTGATTTTCGCAATCCATACGTGGCGACAGCAGGGGATGGTGAATTGCCAAATACATAAACACGCATTCTGTATTCAATGAGTTCTTTTGTAGGGTCGTTGTCTTTGAACCAAACAAAGCGAAGCAAGTTTCTGTATTCTTCGTGCACCTCGAAATTGAAGAACATTTGTTCTACATCAGCAATAACTGCTATCTTATCCTTGCGAAATTTCAACAGCACTCCAACCAGGTTGTTCGTTTAATCTGGGCCTGATAGAAGGACGTCATTATGGAGATGCCGTTGTGTTTTGCGGAGGAGTCGAATACCACACGGATTTGAGATGGTTTCTTTGGGTGGTAAATACCGAAGATTGGTAAATACGTTCGTTCCTCGCCTTCCTTCATAGGTGGGGCCTCCTCTGCATGTTTGTTGTCAAATATTTTCTCCATGAACTCGACAAAGTGTTCTTGTTTATCAGGGTCTCGCTTCAAACCTTTTGCTAGGTTTTCTGCCCTCTGTCTAGCTTGGTGATAATTGTCAGGTAACGCTGGGCGATCTTTACGGAATGGCAGTGGAGCACTCCAGTTTCCATTCGTTGACTTTGTGAATCCATCCTCCATTATCCTGAAGAATTCTCTGTCCTCCCTCGATAAGCCTGACTCATCATCCGCTGGCGTGCTCTAAAAGACATTATAACCGATGCTAGTTTGAGGCCTGTTCTTCAACTCAAAGTCATTAGGGCATGGTTGAAATTGTGACTTGCGACCATCTTGTAGAACATGGGTCTGGTAAACGGTGACAGTGTCTGACCTATGAACTCGTCCTAGGCATGTCTCACCTACAAGCACCCATCCTAATCTGAGCCTTTGTGCATAGGGCTCTTTACCTAATCCTAGCCTTTGATCTAGCACGTGATGAGCTGAAAGCATGTCTCTACCTATCAATAGTAGGGTAGGTTGGTTGGGGTTATACTCTGGTATTAACTGTTCTATGTCCTGAAGGTGCCTGTAATGTCTCGCCACAGCTGGCGTGGGGATATCCTGTCTAACATTTGGGATATCATTACACTCGATGAGTGTCGGACACTTGATAGTACTGGTTCCATCCAGGGATTCTATCACGTACCCTGTTGTCTGTCTCCCTGACGTTGTCAGTCATCCAGCACAGGAGGACAAGATGTATTCCACTTCATCAGAATTATCACTAAAATGTTCAAAATATTATGATCTTGCCAGTGTCCTGTTGCTCTGGTCATCTCTATCATTGCGTAAACCTTGAGAGCATCTTCTGGACGTCCATCCCGGTAAACTTTCACTTATACAGTCTTGGCACAGGACTATCCTTTGAATGAATTACCGCATATCTGTGTACAGTTGGTATCAACCTTTAAATAGATTCCTCCGTCTGAATCTATGTTCTTGGCCTTAGGCTCCCCGCCATGACTTGCCGAAGTTTTTTCGATCAAAATGAAAAGCGGTACAATGAGATGCACTACCACATTTCTGGCACTTAATCTTTTCGCGACAGTCTTTTGCTGGGTGTTTTCCTGTACAGCATTTAAAGCAAATCCCATACTTCTTTATTGCCTCTTTCTTATCTTGGATTGACTTAGCCTGGAATGTGCGGCAGTCTCGCATGATGTGTTTTGAGGTTTCCCCATGTATAGGACATGGCACTTCTGTGACATCTTGATTAACAACTTCAGTCTTCGTCGCAGAGAGCACTAGTCTGTTGCCCGAGTGCTGGTTTTTGCTTATATCTTTCTTGGCATATAAGTTGCTTGTAGATTTATTTGTAGGATTGGGATCAAATTGAAAGCCTGGGACATTCAGTCTTACTGCCATATTCATGGTGAAGTCTGAGAAAACAGAAAATGGGGGGTATAGCACATTGTTAACTGTCTTATACTTCTGATGATTCTGGCCCAAGCCACTTACACAACAAGTCTAACTCCTCAGTGGAGTTTATGTCTAGCTCCTTGGAGACTTTGTTGAAACTTGACTTCCATACAAAATCTCTCTCTGATTTGTCATTAAATTGCGAGAGCCTGGATAGGATTAGTTCCTTTTTCATTTTGTACTTGGTGAGTACTGTCACTCCTGATTCCTGAATTAGTGTTCGATATTCCACAGGAGGAGAATTCGGTTTCTCAATGCCTGTTGGAATGACTTACAATGCAGGTGTCACTCACACTTGACACAGTTCGGAAATTCACTTTCACTAGTGGAGTACTCTGGAATTGGTATGCTTGGGGCTTGCTATCCTGAGGTTGTTGTTCATCGTTTGAAGCCACCGTTGGTATCTGTAGCCCTGTCACATACTTCTCTGTTCTGTGTTCGAGTACAGATTTCATGTCTTCACCCTCAGATTCCATTTCATTGTCCAACATTTCATTGAATACTTCCAATTCAGCTTCCGCTTAGTCTAAGTCTCTCTGTGACTCCAGAAATTTCAAATTAACCTTAGTGTCTGCATTTAATTTTTTGATGTTGTGCCTCTCTTTCAGCCTGTTGTCTAAGGATAGAAGCCTCTTCCTTTGCAAATTAAAACCTAACTCTGGCCGCTTCCGCCTTGGCCATTGCTTCAACCTGATAGAATTTGCTGATGAAGTGCTTGAATTTCGAGACCTTGACCTTGATACCTGTGAAGAAGCTCTTTTTACCTCCTCGCGAGCATATGATTTATCTCTGTGTTGTGTTTCGGATAATTTATCATGTTGTGTTGCAGACGTAAAGGTGTTGCGAGGACTTTCTTTGAGTATCGTACCAAGTACAATTTGTTGACGCTCGATTTCTTTAATTATCACATTTGTCCTCTCTGCCATGGTTCTGAATATGAAATTTTGTGACGCCAATTCTTGGTGACTTTCCTGAGTGCGCACTCTCTGAAGGAATTCCATAAACCCCTCTACTGACTGTTCATAACAGCTCTGAGCTGTTATCAGTTCTTGTGTTAAAGATTCAATGCCTAGTCCTTGTTCTGTCTGTGTGCCTATTTCTGTATAATATTTTCCAGATTCCTACATCATCAGAGATTTTCTACTATTTTGCCTTCAAACTTTATTGAAAATTCCATTGACATAATATACCCGAGCTTGCCGAAGTAGAAGACTGTAATACAAATAAAAACGTAATATAACACCTAAAATAGACAATTTCTTGTATTTGGATATTCACTGAATTATACTACAAATCTGAACTACGAGATGTATCATACAAATCCCTAATATTCACTACAAATTCTTGTATTGACACAATGTATGTCAGATATCATTATAACAAAGAGAATAATGCTAAGTTTACAAATCAAATGTGGACGAGTTGACTTGCATCGATTGACACATCTAAATATTTATCATCTAAATACCGACCTTGATCATATGACAATACCTAAATTTAGCATACACATATCAATTGACAAATTATGACACTATATACCTGATGGAGACAAAACATACTCTTTGGGGGGACCTTATTTTCCTTGTTTTTGTCCATGAAATATGGATGTTGTTGCTCGGAAGCATGTCTTTTTCTCAAACAAACTTATGTCCGGTTACACTAATAAACGGAGTCGGAAGTCTTTTCCGGATACAATAAAACAAGTTATAGATAAGGGGAAATAACTCCTACATGATTATAAACTAAATTCACAAACAGCACAACATATGTGTGTGTAAATGGTGTATGGAATGCGTGAAATGTATCAACAACAAAAATCACCATTACATTAATGTATTATTGTATTATTGTATTTTTATTGATAGTGAAATTAAAGATTTACCAAGTCACTATGTTAATAGATGTTAATAGTATATAATAATATTACACTAAAGAGTATATTTGCCTGTAAAATTATGAGACATAACAAATAATTATGTTTCTTTTTCTATTCTCATTTTTATATCTCTGTAAGTATAGTCACATATAGCAACTTCAATCAATTACTGTAGATAAATATCACCATGATAGGTGCCACCATGTTGGTGAGTTTTTCCGGATTCACAAGTTCCCTGATTTTGTTTACAATGTTGTTCGTAGAACTTCCGGTTTCTAGTATGTTTCCGGTAAGAATGAGAATGAAAGCGAATGAGAATGAAAGCGTGCGTCAATTTCAACTGTTTCGACTGTTTTCACCTAACAAATGATATCTTATTTCTTTCGCTTTTTCTTCTTTTTCTTTTTCTTCTTCTCCTTCTTCCCCTACTTCTTTTCTATCCTCTTCGATAAATTCTCATTATACCGTAGTAGTGTTAAAAGTTCAAGGGGTTGGTTTTACTTTTCAAGTATATTCTATGTTAACTATAGAATCTATTAGCATATTATCGGCAAATTGTCAGGGTTTGAAGGACAAAGGTAAGCGAAAAGATGTATTCTCATACTTCATGCGCCAGAAGGGCAATATTTACTGTTTACAAGACACTCGTTTTACTGTAGATATTGAAAATATTATTAGGTAAGAATGGTGATATAGCTGTCAATTTAGTTCTTATAAATCTAACTCTAGGGGGGTAGCGATTTTAATTAATAATAATTTTGAAGGTAAAGTTCTGAAAGAAAAAAATGATAAAGAAGGTAATTAATATTGCTTTAGACATGTTGATAAATGATAAAAAAATAACTTTAATCACAGTATATGGTCCAAACTTAGATGCACCTAGTTTTTATCAGCAAATAATAGATGTGATACATCAATATAGTAATGAATTTGTATTATATGTGGAGATTTTGATTTAGTGCTGAACCATGACCTTGATTATGATAGGAGTTATAAACATATAAATAATCCTAAAGCAAGAGATAAAGTATTTGAACTGATAGATGAATTCAGTCTAGTAGATATTTTTAGAGAGCAACATCCAGATTGTAAGAGATATACATGGAGGAGAAATAATCCTATTAAACAGGCACTTTTAGATTTTTTTCTCGTACATGTATCAGAAAATATGTTAAGTAATGTACAGAACTCTAGTATTGAAACTGGTTACAGATCTGATCATTCTATACCTACTATTACAATAAAATTTAATGAATTTAAGAGAGGAAGAGGACTTTGGAAATTCAATATTTCTTTATTACATGATGAGGATTATCTTAAAACAATAAATAAACTTATTTTTGAAATAAAAGCAGTATGTCCTATTAATTTATAACCCATATATTATTGATAATATATCAGACGAGGACATCCAGTTCCAAATCAACGACCAACGTTTCTGAGAGACCTTACTATTTGAAATACGAGGTAAAACATTTTCATACGCATCATATAAGAAAAAAATGCAAAATATACAAGAAAATACTCTTATAGAATCTATTAACAGTTTAGAAAATATGGATAATGTCAATCTGGATCAAGTAGGTGAAATAAAGAAGGAATTGGAAAAAAAAGACAAGTTAAAATGAGGGGTAGCATTATAAGGTCAAAAGCAAAATTGGTGGAATATAACTTTTACTGAAGCGTCACAAACTTTAAAACATATGAAAAATAATAGAATCCCCGGGTCGGACGGATATACAATTGAATTTTTTAAGTGTTTTTGGAAACAACTATGCGGTCTTGATGGAGCTGCTTTTGTAGAACCCCGTGAACATTGCGGTACCCCAGGTAACTGATAATCGTCCTCAATTGAGGTTGACGGGTCTGGTATTTACTCCTTCATGTCGATAGTGAAGGCCACGCCCCCTAATCCCTTATTAGGGAGTATCCCCTCCTCCCAGAGCTGCATACGTACAGTCTGTTCTGACTTGCGTGCAAGTTTCAGCATGGGCGTGCCTTCATTGACGTGGATACGTATGGGGTCTGCGATGTGAATTGTTTGAACCTGTGTTTGGGAATAAACAAAACGTAATAGAAATGTCTGTGTGTGCTTTCTTAAGAAGATTTTGTTTTCATAAATCAAGTACAAGTTTATGTATTTTCATTTCTAGGAATTGTTTTATTAATTGATTACAGCGGATGAAGGGATTCGTAAATTGCGATGCCAAAGTTTTCGATTAATATTCGTTCTTAAGAAGACGGCGTGACACATATGGAGTACATGTTTGATTTGCCCGCATAATGAGACTCAGAATTCGGATTGATGAAGTCCAAAGGAAGAGTTAAAAGTTATTGTTTTTTCTTTTTTTTTAATTTTTGGCAGCTCTTTGCTATTATTTCATGGCAGTTCTCTGGATGGTTACAGGATCTGTAAAGCCAGAGCTTCCCTTATTTACACGATCATGTGCGGACCTTGTTGTTTTCTATCTTACCTTAATCCTTCTGTGATCCCGACCAAACAGCGCCCTCAATCGGCCTCGTTTTGATTTCCGTTCAAATTCGATCGTCTTTGCGTAAGTGCATCCCATTATCTCTGAAAAGTGTTTTGTAAACAGCTTTCGCAAAATGGACGAAGCGTGCATAGCATTCATCAGAAGAGAACTTTTTTCATCCTCGATAATCCGGGGTTACGCTCACGATTCTGCCGACAAACTTATATTCACTCTATGTTTCAAGTACAAAAAGCATTTTATTCAGTCGTGTAAAACATTTTCCAAAAATACACAATTAAAAAGCTGTAAAAGGCATAAGGTATCTCCAGTCATGGTATCAACAGCGATATAACATATTTTATCTAGACCTGAAAGTATCCCACAATGCATGACCTTTGATACTTGAATCTCTATTTATTGACCCCTCTCCTCGCCGATTTTGTTTTATTTCCTTGTGAGGCTGAATTTATTAAAAAAAAATCTTATCACTACTGGTAAAATGTTCTTGCAAAATCCTTCAATTTCACTTTCACATATACCTACGATGAGTTTATTATATATAACAGGAATTGCATCGACCACGTTGATCATGTATACCCTTCTGAGCAAAACATTGAAGACACTAAAAACTTTAATATATTATCCACTTACCTCGTGTTTTACTGAAAACTTTTCGATTTTGAAATGGGTAATTTGCATGTTACATTGCTAATTTTTTTTAACACTTTATCGGATATCTATAAAAAAAACCTCGAAAAAAACTTACTTTAAATGTTAAATTACAATTTGTATGTGTTCAATAGTGTCGTTTTCATTATTGCGTTATCAGAAAGAGGACGAAAATAGATTGTTATACTGCTCTTCTGATATATCATAGATTGACAGGATTACCAAATGTTTGAGCACTCTTTTCTAGTTTTCAAAATGAATACATCTCATTTTACATACATTTAATATAAATCTTGCATCACAAATGTGCCAGAACTATATTTTTTAACAAATTCGATACCGAACAAACTTAATTTCTTAGTAACAAGTAAAATGAACAACTGAAATGTATCCTTCGAAATAATACTTTATACCGAAATTTAAATTTAAATTGAAAGAAAAACTCCTATCAATAACTGTTGAATATACATGAATTATATACAGATAGATTTATGCTAACCCATTTATTCCGGAGTTATCTCCCGTTGTGGTCTGGACTCGGAAATACCCGGATCATGACTAGCAGGCACTACCCAACTGCCATACAACGCCAACAGTTACCAAGGTAAACATCTGACGATATTATGTAGCTTATAACAAAACGTTAATATTATATTATCTATATAAGTATAAGTCAAGTATTTAGATAAACACAACCGATTTCAATGTTTAATGTCAGACTCCAAACACAAGGAATGTTGTAAAGACATGATGTAACAGTGACATATATATTGTAGGTGGACTCAACGCGGAAGTACCGCGATATTATGTCATAAAACCTGTATATAACCTGACCATTATATTATCAAAAATGTATCTGACACTAAATCTATATCATTAATTTCCAACACATTGTTTTAAATTTAAACAACTAAGCTTAGCCTATGTAGGATTCCCAGCACTGCTTGCATCATGACCTTCTATACGTAATCTAATAACATGTTTTATCACAGTCACTTGTATTCAGAATTAATCATCCTCCGCCACTTCTGCATTTCCACCTACCGCCCAGTAGTTGTTTGGTATAAGGGGAGAGTTTGATAGTGAGTGGAGAGTATGAACATACCCGATATAGATAGTAAGTCAGGCAGAATCTACCAAACAAAAACAGGAAGTTAGGCAGACAGCCAAACCAAATTGTCTCCGTAGACTCGTATTGCTGGCCGCACACCACCTTCCCTAAGTTATATAATTATTTTATTACGTTTTTTTCAGAGTTGAAAAAAAATATATACACATTTAACAAACTTTCCATTGGCTTGTGACCAGGTAAGACGGGTAATTGCACGTCATTGCCCATTGTTATGTGTGTCGACTAGCCCGGGACTAATTGATCTGTTTATATGTTACAACACATACGCGGTGACTACCTGTACCGCTCATTGGATTATCTGCGCAATGCCTCACTGCACAATCGATTACAGGTAGACTGGCTAGCCGTATAGGTTATTTCACAACATTCATAAATATGTGAAGTTTACAACATGACTGCCATGTCATCTACTGTTCTTATTTAGGTAAGAATACAAGAATTTACCAACATACGAATTTAAAAATCAAGCAAGACATAAAAGATATCCTTGTTTGTTTCAAAATAATATCTTGAATGAATAAAAAAACAACTTTATCGAACGTTTAATAACAGTGTACGTCGATTTCTAAGTGTGCAGTTATCCTTTAAAGAACGTAATTCACAATACTCCAGTTTCTTATTACATTTCCACACTACAAATAGAACTAAGGTTAACACACTCACAATCCAGGTAATTGTTGATACCATCTAAGTGGCGATAACTACAATCTAAACCTTTTGAATTTTTGAGATTAGTTTTTAAGCAACTGATCGTTAAGGCCACTGACTTTCTGTAAATGTTGCTCATTACCACATAAATAACCTCTGGCGGCAGTAGATCGGCTGTAATCCTGAAACGATAAGTTGTTCATCCATGCCAGCTTTTAACAGTCTCGCGGCATCAGTTGCTCCTAGAATATGATTTGTCTAAAAACCGTGAAATCTTGCTTCCCTGCTATACACCATACTTACATATCGATTTAGAATATACCAGCAGTTTGCTGGTGTATACTTTATAGGCCGCAAATACAATTTTTCGCGCGTTATTTTTCGGTTACAAATAAGGTTATTGAAACGTTTTAAATATTAAAGGTTGATATATATTGCAGAATAAGAAAAAGAATTGATGTAAGTATGTTATTATATATGAATTTGATACATATACATTGGATAATATTTCAAATTCACATTATCATAACTGATAAAATAATAACAATTTGAAATTCTGAATTTTTACTTTAGGATCGCGTACTAATGCTGGTTATCAGCACGGGTTTGTTTTGAAATTAGTCAACAATAATAAAGCCTTTCTGGATTGGTTTTAATTACATCATATGTGTATTGAACATACCTTCGACAATTCCAACCAAAAATGTTCAGCTGAGAGTAAGGCCCTACTCTATGGCTCTATGATCCTGTCCGTCCTGCTTTGATGGCATTATTGTTAGCACTAAATTAAAAAGCGAAGTGCACCAGAAGTGTAACAGACCGCTTTCTGCCAACATCGTGTTTTTCTTAAAAAAGAAATTATAGACAGTGGATGTAAAGTTTTTGAATTTCAATTTCTTGTGTGTTTAAGACCTTTATTTTACCATCCGAATGTCTACCGATGCTTTGAAAGTCTTCTCTATAAACAAGTTTGCATGTTACTATTTTATTTAATATTTTGATATATTTTTCAGTGTATGTCTGTTATAAACCTTCCTTAATTAACATCATACATCATACATCGCTTTCACTTTTCAGCGTGTTCACCTTACTCGCTTTTGTGTTACTTACATCTTTCCCGATTTCAACCAGTCAGATAATTAAACCTGTTTTTTTCTCCATTTAAATCCAACTTTGAACATAAATATCGCATTAGACTTAGATAATATCATACTTATAATACTTGTTTGCGGGGTATTGTGTAAATTTAAAGTGACAAACATGTGTTATGTGCGACACCAGACTCACTGACACTGTGCTGTCCGTCGACAGCGCGGTAGTACATGTACATGTTTACTTCTCATTGAAAGACCCCGATATTGCTCTATTTCGGTCGCCGCAATATTCATCTCCGGCTTTCTCAAAGGAAACAATCGGCAGACATGAAGTATTTATGTCGTACAGTTTTCATGTTGTTATCAACTACATAAAATTTAGAAGGTACATATTTTTAGTATCGATTTTAACGGTGTAATTTGACTTAATAACCCCCTAACAGAACTTATAATACAACGTATCGATATTACAAATAAACGACCTTTTAGTGAGCAAAATACTGGAAAATGAGAATCTTTGAAAACAAAATCGACAAGAAGAAGATTTATATAGGAATATCCTGTTACTTCATCTCCGTCAAATTACTATAGCGTATGAATTGCCCATTAAAAGAACTGCGCAATGCCTCACTGCACACAATAGTCGATTACAGGTAGACTGGCTAGCCGTATAGGTAATTGGACAACATTCATAAATACATAAAAACATTACTGTGATGTCATCTATTGTTCTTACTAAGATAAGGATAGCAATTCAATTCAACTTTATTCTCTTTCACAATGCAATGTATAGAGAAACATATTTACAATATAATATATAGTAATTGTAGTGTTCGTAGTCGGTAGTACACAGTACTGTTTCATAATATATACACATTTATATCGAGGAGGTCAAATATTGTTATTAATTATTCTGATAAAAATGCAAAGTTTCTTCAGTGTATTTATATTAGTAGTTTTCATTAATTCATAAAACTTAATTACATTTGGTCTCGTCCAAAAATATTTGTCTATATATAATTCGAAACCCAGATAGTGACGGACACTCAAGCAAGTAATGGAATTCGCCACCAATTTGCTGACTGTTACAGTGTGGACATTTTCTTTCATTATAATCTATATTATGCGATCTGCCGGTTTCAACAATGAATTTGTGATTAGTAGTATAAAATCACTTAAAATATCTAAGTAATTTTCAAAATGACAATTATTTTTAAAAATCCTATAACATGTAGCTTTTGATGAAGTGTGTATATCACTCTGCCATTTCTGTAAATACTGGTCATACAATCTTTGTTTAATAACATGCTTTAGCCATGTGATATTACATTCTGAAGTATATTGGACATTCCATAGGTAACTCATACCACATTCATTTAAAATACGTTTAATAAAGCTTATATATGGAACCGGTTTATCATCAACATTATGTTGATGGCAAAGAAATGTATACAATATAATATTAATTTTATTTTCTTTAGAATGAGTCAATTGTGACCAATATGCTATTATTCTTGTTTTTACTGTTATTTCAAGTGGACTAGTACCTAGTTCTCCATATATCATATAATTAGGGGTGCTACTTTTTAACCCTAGTAATAGTTTACAGAACTTTAAATGTACACGTTCAATTACCTTAAGGTCAGTAATACCCCAAACTTCACAGCCATACAACAGTATGGGTTTCACAATCTTGTCAAATAAATCATATATACAATGAACTGATAAGTTATGTAGTCTACCTTTCTTTATAACGTCATACATTGCTATAGTAGACTTTTTAATGTTGTATTTTTTCGTTTCATTGAATGAACTATTTCGACTTAATGCCGTACCCAAATAGGTAAAATTGTCCACTAACTCTATCACCTCATTATTAAATAAAAATACATTTCTATTGTTTTTACGTCCTTTACTAAACACTATACATTTGTTTTTTCCTATATTAACCTTTAATTTCCACTGTTTACAGTATTCACTGAATACATTTAATTGTAGTTGCAAGTCAACTGGACAGTCTGAGAAAAGTAGTGTATCATCAGCATATAGTAAAATAAAAAAGCTTTATGTATACATGTACGAGTACTCAGGTTTGTCAAACCATGAACGTTATTTTGGACCATAAACTCTTCTAGATCGTTCAAGTACAGACTAAATAAAAAGGGAGATAGATTTTCTCCTTGTCTCAAACCATTTTCACATGGAAAATAACCAGAACATTCACCATTAAAAGATATATTTGAATTAATGCCTTAATACATGTTAAAAATAATTGTTAAAATTTTCCCATTAATTCCACTCATTAACATCTTGTTCCACAAGCCATTGCGCCATACTTTATCAAAGGCTTTTTCAAAGTAAAAAAATACACAATATAATTACTTTTCATCATCTGAGTCAAATTTATCAAAGGAAAAGTACAAAAATGTTATCAATTGTTGAATAATTTTTACGAAACCCTGTCTGATTTTCACATATCAAGCTGACATCCTCTGAGTATTTCTGTAGTCTTTCATTTAATATACTAGTGAACAACTTCCCTAAACAACTAAAAATCGTAATTGGTCTATAATTTTTAGGTTTCATAGGTGAACCTTTATTTTAAAAAATAGGAACAATAGTACCGGTCAGCAAATTTTGATGGCAATTTCCCACTTTTGAAAATAATATTAAACACTTTGACATAAAAATCAGTCATTTTCGTAACAGAATGTTTGATATATTCATTCATAATATTGTCATCAGAGCATGTTTTGCTATTTTTCAACGACCTAATAGCTCTTTTTTCCTCATCCTTTGTTATATCACAGTTTAAAAAATCATTAATGGAATTAATAATATCCGCAGGAACATCATCATCATCATCACATGTATTAAGGTCTTTGTAAAAATTTACAAATTTCGTTTCGGTTTTCTTTCTCCTTGGATTTCTACTTTTCATTACCTTCATTTTTTTGATAGCAGAATTCCCAACATGCGAATTTAAGATAAAGCATATCATAAAAGATATTTCAATTCAAAAGAATAAGAGAACGTTAAACACTCAATAAAAAATCATAAAAATGTACGCGTGTGTATATTGTGTATGAATTGTATTTGGTTACAAGCTCGAACTAGAACGCATGGAACTGATGAGTAGTAAATGAAATTAGAAGCTACATTTTTACCTCAAAGATCTCATTTTGACATCCGAGATAAAACATGTATTCTACAGTAAGCTTAATATCACTTTAACAAGTAATGTGCTATCCCATTAATTCTACAGTAAGCTTAGTATCACTTTAACGAGTAATGTGCTACCCGATTAATTCTACAGTAAGCTTAATATCACTTTAACAAGTAATGTGCTACCCCATTAAATCTACAGTAAGCTTAATATCACTTTAACAAGGAATGTGCTCCCCATTAATTCTACTGTAAGCTTAATATCACTTTAACAAGTAATGTGCCCCCCAGTAATTTTTTAGTAAGCTTAATATCCCTTTAACAACAACAATAACGACAACAATAATAAAAAATAATATTTTGAGGTTAATAACGAACTTTTGAAATTGGATAATTGATATTTATCATTTTAAAGTTTTATATAAACATTATCAATTCTAACGTGAAAAGTAAATCTATAAAAACAAAGAGTGCTATCAAGATTATTTAAATTACAACGTATTAGGTTAACTGATACAAAGTGAAATAACCCCCCGATATTACCTCGTAAAACTTCGATAGAAAATAACTCGACGTTGCTCATTGCGTAGGCACTGTTTCCAACTTAAACCATTAAGTTAGAACAGTATTGGAACTTTTATCAGTACTGCTTGCTGTATCCCATGACCTTTATTTCATGTCTGATTACAGGCGCCTGTATTAGGAATTTATTATCCTTCGACACTACTCCACTCACTCCTGCCGTTTAGATAGTTATATAACTGCTACATCTGTCCATTTAACAAATGTAAGGACTCTTCAAATGTACTTCAGATCAAAAGAAGCATCAAAAGGGGAATTGAATACACTGTAACAGAACAATAGTTTTTAATAATATTATTCGTTATAAAATTTGATCGCTTTGCTTTTAATTCCGGAATATCAAACTTTTATTTTACATCAAAATCGCGATTCTCCGTTTGGAATAAATCAGGACATATTTATAACATTAAACATTATACGAGTTACCTCCCATGGAACCTTACTCACTTTATCCCAATTGATTGGGCTTGTTTCAATTTAACTAAAAAAGTAGCAATACTCATTATTTCCAGATCTTACCGGTATCAACCAAATGACAAGTGAGATATGCGTTATCCTAATTACAAATGAACCTTTTATCAAACATGAATATTACCTGTGTTTAATTTAAAACAAATTATCTGGAATTATTTTATGCTAATTTACATTACATGTTGAGTGTTTCATGAAAATCTAGGAGGAGATTATTTTAATCAATTACAGGGATCAAGGAGGGTGTATATTTATCTATTTAAATTATGGTCTCGAAGGGTAATAGAGCCTGACAAAAAATGCGCTACTCATTAGAAGTCAATACTATCTAAAATATGACATCAACATGACTAAACAATTGTAATATTGGTTAAACTGGTTTTTCTCATAATGGAAATATTCCACAATTTAGAAGGTCTCGGCCAGGAAAATATAAACATGTCAAATTTTAGAATTAAGTTGATCTTTATCATAAACGAATATTATTTTCTGTACATCATTTTTGAGCACGCCTGCAAAGAAGCTACATTTACTTTTAACATGTCAGGGTCGTCAATTTCAAGATGAAGGTCAAGGATATGAAACACTTTTGGAATCCCTTTGGCCTGTCTACTTAACGTTTATTCTTTTTATTAAACAAAATGAATTAGAATTGCGTGAAATTACACGTACAAACAAAAGTTCATGTTTAGAGCTTTCAAGATTAAGGTCGCAGAATTATTTTGAAGCACACCATCTAAACCGCTACTTTTACTTTTCAAATGTCATGGTCGTCACTTTCAAGGCTAAGGTCAAGGATATTAAAACATTTCAATTTTGTGATCACGTTGACCTATCTACTAAATGTTTTTTTTTTATTTATTTTTTATCTTTTATCCATTATGAAATAGAATTGTGTAACGTTTCATGTACAAACAAAATTTCATGGTCGTAACTTTCAAGATTAAAGTCGTGGATATCACAAAAATGAAAATAAAAATCAGGATAAAATTTACGGTGTAAAGTATGGTTTAACATCATTTGCTACACTAGGTTACCATGTTCACATACATGTATTTCTTAACACACTCGTTGATTAAAGTACCACCAATCCACTACATTGAGGTTTTCTATATATAGATTTATTTCCCCTTAATAAATTGGATATAACTATAACAGGACAATTCCGTGGACCAGGAAGCTCAGTCGGATGGAGCAACAGTATATACATTTGAGGTCGTAGCTCAGTCGGTTAGAGCAACAGTATGGACATTTGAGGTCGTAGCTCAGTCGGTTTAAGCAACATTATAGACATTTGAGGTCGTAGCTCAGTCGGTTAGAGCAACAGTTTAGACAGTTGAGATCGTAGTTCAGTCGGTTAGAGCAACAGTATAGACATTTCAGGTCGTAGCTCAGTCGGTTAGAGCAACAGTATAGACATTTCAGGTCGTAGCTAAGTCGGTTAGAGCAACAGTATAGACAGTTGATGTCGTAGTTCAGTCGGTTAGAGCAACAGTATAGACATTTCAGGTCGTAGCTAAGTCGGTTAGAGCAACAGTATAGACAGTTGATGTCGTAGTTCAGTCGGTTAGAGCAACAGTATAGACATTTGTGGTCGTAGCTAAGTCGGTTAGAGCAACAGTATAGACATTTCAGGTCGTAGCTCAGTTTGTAAGAGCAACAGTATAGACATTTGAGATAGTAGCTCAGTCGGTAAGAGGAACAGTATAGACATTTGTGGTCGTAGCTCAGTCGGTTAGAGTAACATTATAGACAGTTGAGGTCGTAGCGCAGTCGGTTAGAGCAACAGTATAGACAGTTGAGGTCGTAGTTCAGTCGGTTAGTGCAACAGTATCGACATTTGAGATAGTAACACAGTCGGTTAGAGCAACAGTATAGACATTTGTGGTCGTAGCTCAGTCGGTTAGAGCAACAGTATAGACATTTGATGTCTAGGGTTCGAATCAGGGGTTAGCCATGCTGTTTTGTACACACAGAACACTGTTGTTGGATATTTATTTGTTGTTACTTTCATATGTTTTATTCGAGTGAACTATTGAAACGTTATTTCAATTGCAATTCGTTGGTATATCACGTTGTCTTGATCTAGGGATCTAGAGGGGGTGTAACATTTTTTAATCATATACAAATATTCCAATCATTAAGCCGACCGAAATTATTCATGTTGATATTTACATCTGGAATATTGGATGTACTTGTTGAAATATGAATTGTGATCTTTTTATATTTTACAGCAATTTCCCGATTAAGTTCCAACATGGCCGAAGCCTACCCTACACCTGAATACAAGTGTTTGTTGTGCATGAAGCCGTACAACCAGCCGAGGGAGCTACCGTGTAGCCATAGTTTTTGCTGCCCTTGTCTGACGACATATATCGATAAAGAGCACAGGACTGCAGATGATGACCGTCACTACTTTCCATGTCCAGTTTGTGACAAACCAACCAGCCCTAGTGACGTCAATACGGATGTAGACACCTGGGGGACCTCGTTTCCGATAAACAATCTCTTTATCAACCCCACAACAAAGTCGTCAGATGACCAGAACTGTCAGGCGTGTCGAAGGGTTGGGGAATCCAACCCTGCTGTTGTCTGGTGCACTGGCTGCACTGAGAACCTCTGTAAAGAGTGCAGAGGTTTTCACGACCGAAACAAAATGACAGCAAAACATCGACTTGTTCCCAGCAAAGATGGAGGATTATGTGATACAACGGTAAACGAAAACTGTCCTAACCACGAAGGACATTCGTTGGAGGATTTCTGTCTTGATCACAGCTCTATGTGTTGTTGTATATGTGTGGCCATTTCACACAAAAACTGCAACCATATCAAACCAATAGATGATGTGATCAAGACAACCTTTACTGGACAACCTGCACTCGAGACAGCATGGCAGATTATCAAAGACGAGGCAACGACGATGTTAGAGGACGATGAGTCTGAGATGACATTCCTTAACACCAAAGAAAAGGAAGTATCAGTGGAGATGACGCGAAAAATACAGCAAGCCAAAGACAAGCTTGATGGTCTCAACACAACATTTCAGTCGAAACTCGCGGATCAGTGCAAAGTACCCAGACAACAGCTTTCTGCTCGAATGGAATGTGTCAAGAAATTCCAAACAAATGCAGAAAATTCTAATATTCTAATGACTCGTTTTGACAAGCAAGGTACGGATCGTCAGCGATTTGTTATGAGAGAGAAAACGAAACAACAGGTATCAGGACATTACCGTCGTATGGATCAAGCCACCAAGAGGCAGCCTAACACGTTTGAACTGAAACTCAATATAGGAACTGTTATTGACGACATAAACAAGATGACAACCATTGGGAATGTTGACGTGATATCGAATATATCATCGACCTCACAGAATGCGGATTCACGTATCGGTTCCTTGCTTGGGACTCTGATGTCAACACCTTCAGCTACAACATTTGCCGACTCTACTTCAGCGTCCGACCTCCTCGAATCTCCAACCAAAGGACCGGTGACAGTGGATGTTTGGACTGGTTCCGTATCCTGTGTACTCTCGGTCGCCAGACGTTCACTGGCAGGAAGACAGCCGACAAACTTGAGAGGAGGAATGTTTACTGATAACGGTGAATTACTTGTCACAGATTACGACAACTGCAGACTCGTGTTGTTTGATGACAAGTATCGCTACAAGGGAGAATACAAAGTAGAAGGAAACCCATATGATCTAACGCGTGGCCTTAATACTGATGAGATACTTGTTAGTATTGGAGACAGGGGATTTTTGAGATGTACACTACAGAACGGTCAGCTGACTCTAATCGACATAAACCTCGTAACAGCCGACGTCTATGGAATAGCAGTTCTCGGAGATAACACCCTGCTTAGTACTGGTAATAGTGTGAAAGTCGTGTCATCAGATGGAATAATGAAAAAGAAAATACAGATGAAGAGTAGACACGTCGGACACATTGCTGCATCTATATCTACGTCAACGTTTTACTACAGTGATGGTGATGACATCGTGTGTAGACGACTAGACAGCGATGAAGAAGACTATAGATACAGTGACCCTTGTCTGCGGGATCCTAGAAGTATCGGACTGGACCGTGATAACAATGTATATGTGTGTGCATGTGACTCCACCAATGTTTACATTGTTTCACCTGACGGGTCACGTGGGAAGGTACTAGTTCCCAGTCTCTCTAGTATCAGACGTTCACACGGGATAATTGTCCATCCCACCAAACAGGAGTTCGTAGTCACATCCTACAAGGAGACAACTTCACTTGAGGTGTACAGATTCAGTGACAATGCCGGTGTTGCTCAATAAACTCATTGGTGACATTCTAAGTGGTGCTCGTTGTTACAATGACACAACTATCGTAAATGACAGTTTAAACACATCAAACCTCTTGTTAGAAATTAAATTAAGTAACCAAAATGTAGGGTATTTATATATATATTACCCATATAATTTAATCTTGTAACAAACCTTTTCATTGGCCTAAGAATTTATGTTATCTGCAGGGCCCACTTGTATAAAACATCTCAAAGTTAAGGAAAATCTCAAGCAATGTATTGTCTATAGGAAATCTTAGACTTGAAGAAATCTCAAGAGTTGAGATGCTTTATACAAGTGGGCCCAGCCCATAAGGTAAAAAAAGACGTCGCCGTTCGTAACGTCGCTTTTGATTGGCTGATACAGTGGCGTAATAATTTCTAAGAGAAAAGAGTCCATCAATTAAAGTTGATTTCCACAGGGATTGTGTATAGTAGATTAATTTATAAGGATTAACTTCGCGGTTTATGATAAGGGTACACTCCGGTTTTTTTGTGTTAAAGCTCCATAACATAAATAATATACTCAAGTTAATCCTTAAATATATTGGATTTAATTTTTAATCTATATATCATTTTTAATTCACTTTCATTTCACTAATTATTTATTGTTATTAAGCCAAAATCTTGTGACATGTTCAATTCATGGTACAAAACAGTTGTCTTCCTTTTTCCTCATCTGGTTAAGAAATTTCATAATTTTTAAATGATGTTTGTTTTCATGTTAGGACACTATAAACCATTACAAATAAAAGTAAGTAAAACAAAATGTAGAATAAGTAGATATCTATTACCAATACTCCGGAAATTTATTGGATTTAACTCATGGATATCTTATTTTTCATTGACTTTCATTTTATTAATAGTTTTTTTAACCGTCAAGGTACAAACCATTTGTCTAACTTAACATTTTCTGGTTTAGAAGTTGTATAATATACTTTTCAAGATATGTATCCCGTTTTTTTTTTTATATATGTGGACATGAAACCCTGATTCACATAGATAGGGAATGGATTTTAACAAATCTAGAGCAATCACTCTTTAAATAAATTTAGACGAATACTTAAAATATTTTAATTTACTTTGTTAGAAAATTCGCAACAAATATACCTTGAAGCAGAGACGTATATATAATAATATATGTATAATATTTTAAGTAATTCGTATCCTACGGACAAACCTCCATTAGGATCCAGTGTTATATGGGATTTTACCGTCTATATTACTTCTTTGACCCATATTAATATATGTAATATATACGTCTCTACTTGAAGGGAAACTTACAGAATCTGAATTGTTAAAAGCTCTAAAAAAAAAATCAAAATAACAAATCACCTGGGTATGATGGCTACACAGCAGAATTTTTCAAATTATTTTGGCAAGACTTAAAACTTTTGTATGTATTATGCTGCGTAACAAAAGGTGCAATTTGATATATTTTCTATAGAATTTGCAAATATGGAGGTCAATATCATTTTATCTCGTATCAAAATGTTACTATTTTTCAAGAACTACAATTTCACGAGAATCCGTTCGGTGCGGAGTAATTTTTCGAAATGATCCGGTGTGTACGGAGTGCATGATCCGTCGGTACGGAGAAAACCACTGACCATAACATGTAAAATTGTAAAGATACCCAAAGATTGCAAATAAGGTCTGCAGAAAAACACTGTCATGTCATATATCGATCCTGTTAGACACAATATACATAATAGCGGATCCAGCAGGATGGGATCCCCCCCCTCCCCCAAAGTAAAAAACCACACATTCACTTAATCGATTTTGCCAAAAACCTGAACACATCAAAGTTTTACTGATCATCTACATGAATTTTGCCCCAATAACTCTGAACTTTTTCAATGTACATATATTATAACGTAGAAAAAATAAAAAAAACTTTAGCTTTAGATAATATCAAACCACATTAAATGGTCCACAGAACAAAGAGTTTCCACTCTAGACAAAGACAATTTATTTAATCTCAACCACAATAGAAACACTATTGATATTACTTAAAGAAACAAAAACTGCTGTATTGACCCTGGATTGATTTTACGTACATTACTTGTAATCGTAAACAAAAATAAGGCAAGAATGAAAAAAAGAAGATACTGTTTATATCTATCTTGCCCTTCTGTGCATCGAATCCCTTACCTCTTTGTTTTGGGGTTACGCAATATTCGACAAAAATAGCGCGCTAGATTCCGATGACAATAGAAATGCACATGAAGTTCTACAAAGGATAATGCAGCTAAAAGTACCGAAACAGTAATTTATATCATTTTTCATTTGCCACTTCAAAAAGTAAAATATATTAAGTTCCGTACAGACGACTAACGACTAAATAGTTTGCTATATTATGCTGTTAAAATACTTCTGCCAAAAAAATGTGCGATCGTCGTGATAGTTTCCGTTTCTGAAAAGCACAACTTTGACCCAGAGGCGATCGCCTCGATACTGGTAATCCACATCAAAACAGCCTTTTTGTATTTTACCGGAAAGCTTCTTAAATGATATTTTCCATCGCTACTGACTGTTGTACGTAATACTTATATGTATAAGAAAGTGCTACATATACATGAACGACGACTTTACTATTCAAATGATAATGAGCTATTATCTAGGAGGCAAACAATGTGTTACTCATCATTTTTACCGAAAGTCGATCTAAAACCCTAAAACATGTAAAAAAAAATACTCTGAACACCTTAGTTTAGGTCCAAATATAGCGGTAACAAATTCTCAGGTCCCTGTGTTACTCATCGGACGGATCAGCGTGTTCAAATCTCACAATTAAGAGTAATTTGTCATTGTACCACACCTGATAAGTCAAGGAATCGAATGTCCACAACCGGCAGTATTTGCTTTATTCCTTGTTTTTTTCCCTCTCTCTCGTATGGTGCAGTTGTACTGGTTGTGGTTTGCATAATGATATAATGAAACACACTCTGGCAGTGTCTGAAGACATTGTTGTGAAATAGAACTAACATCACCATGATGCTATTGTTTGACATTTAATCAATGAGTCGGATGGCTCTCGGAATTAAAGAAACTAAACTGAACTGAACTCCGGTACCCCCTAGCCAACCTGCTGACATTACTTTGATGTCATACACAGGTATAAAGGTGTGTCTTGGGCCTCCTGCTGTCAGCATTGGACACAGGTGTGTTCAATGTTATTTTCCTGTTCACAAGTTTCACGCCTTAGTAATCTAAGAGAGAAGGTCGATATGACTTTCATTATTGAACCAATATGTTATAACTTATGTATATAAGATGAAGAAAAGGGTTTATTATTTTTATATCAAAATTCAATTATAATCTCGATGTAAACAAAATGTAGCACAGCATGCGAACGTTGCATACAATTAAACGTGTATCTGTTTGTCGGTTATATCACGGAATTAGATTAGATTGTTATCTAAGTCCGTGGTTATATGTTGTTCATTCATCGCCCTAACATAAGAAAGACACAATATAGTCAATTCGGTAGGTAAGTTGAAAATATTTAAACTATGCCATACATTGTATTGCCGTTTAAAATATAGCAGACACAAACGTTGAAATATTTTGTAACTATTTTTTGCTTCTACATTTCCGTATTTTTGGTAAACAGTACAGTAAAACCCTGCTAACTCGAACTCGTAGGGTCCCGATCAAAAGTTCAAGGAATACATATATGTGTGAGCCATATGTGAAGCCGCCTCTTACTAGAGGCCAACGTATAGCGCACTCGCTAAATATAGATGTGGGGTCGCTCCACTGCACCTCGAATTAGGAGATATGAAAACCTACCCGTGATGGACAGAACATGTAGATTTTGTGTAGACCAGGCAGAGGATGAGGAGCACACACTTACTAGATGTCCGGTTTTTGATGATATACGTGATATTTTATATGATAGAGCTATAGAAATAGATAGTGATTTTATTAATTTTAGTTATGAGGAAAGCTAAACTTTGTTTATTAGAATTGTGCTAAATATAGTGCCAAAGTTTTAGCAGCTATTCTTCAACGTCGTAATAATTGTATATATCATTGAGTATTGTACATTGAAGTTTGAAATTTCAATATAATCTTATGACATGTATTAACTTCTCTCTCTTATAGCCTTTTAAAGCAAGTTTCTTTTAGTGAAGTGCTTTTACATACATGTAAATTATCTTTAGTCTCTCGTAACTCCTTTAGTGTGGATTGCGTCATATGTTTTATGTATATTTTATTGAATCGTTGTATATATGTATGCGGAGTGTGAGACTCTTATAAACTATCTGTATCTGTATCTGTTTCTGTGTATGGTATTCGACGAATCCGAGGTTCGACCGACATCGTCATTCTTAACAGAAAGTATGAGTACTGCAAATATCGCGGATAGTAGATGATAGAAGAAAAAAGGAATTTTAATCAAGATGACAGCATTTAATCAATTTAAAATAGCTAAACATATAGCCACCGGTATTAAGAAAGTAAATACAATTAAAAAGCTGCATGCGTAACCAGACGTCTCTGGTGTAACGTACTTGTCGTTTCGACATTTTCCGCCATACAAAATATCAAAACAAGAGGAACGTTTTGATCTTTTTAAAATGAAGAAAAGCCTCAATCGTTGTTATCATAATGTTTATAACGAAATAAAAAACAGCATACAACACTCAATCATTAAAACGTATAACGCAATATGCGTGGATATTGTTTTTTCTTTATTATTATTTTATTTTTGCAGTGGGTGTTCAAACTTGTGTTTGCGCCTATTTACGCTTACATTGTAATTGTTATCAATTTGATAGTAAATTAATAAATGGAATTGTTTTAGCTTTACATAAGTGTTGAGAGACCAAATACATCCTAATTATACATACCCTCACAGGCAACATATACATTTCATGTTAGATCATGGCCAAACTGTAATAAACTTAGACGTGTAAGAAGATTACATCATTTTATACTAAGTAAATATTAAGAGTAAGTCAAAATAATGCATATCAAGCTACATGTTCAGATTTGAGTGTTCCCATACACATAAAAAACAATCACATAAAAGTTATTGTTTGCTCCGAGATAGGGTTTACCGAGTGTTGTTTATTCATTTGTTTTTCTCTTGTTCATCATTTTGAATAGTGTATTGAATTCACTATCCTTAAATTAATCTCAACTATAATCTTGTCTTTTATTTTACCTGGCCTAACCTTTATTATTGTTTAATCGTGGGATAACCCCTGTTATCTGCGGCTATTGCTATTTTGAAGGTAAATACCATGAGGTCACTACACAGGTACCCGGTTAGAAGTGGTTTGTCTGGTCCTATCACGCTATGTAAAGAATAATATTAGATGTTTTATTGGTTAATATTATCTCTCGAAATAAATACCATCCCCTCCTTCCAACAGCACCCAAGAAATGATTTAAACATCTTAAGTCTCTGTGGACGTACGGACAGGACAGTAACTAAGGTCACATGACATCAGTTTCCGAACAATAACTAAGGTCACATGACATCAGTGTCCGAACAATAACTAAGGTCACATGACATCAGTCTCAACACAATAACTAAGGTCACATGACATCCGTGTCCGAACAAAACCTAAGGTCACATGACATCAGTGTCAACACAGCAACTAAGGTCAGATGACATCAGTGTCCATACAACAACTAAGGTCACATGACATCAGTGTCAACACAATAACTAAGGTCACATGACATCAGTGTCTTAACAACAACTAAGGTCAAATGACATCAGTGTCAACACAATAACTAAGGTCACATGACATCAGTGTCCATTAACAACAACTAAGGTCAAATGACATCAGTGTCCATACAACAACTAAGGTCACATGACATCAGTGTCCATACAACAATACTTACCAATTGTCATTTGAGCGCTTCACACATCTTTAGTAAACTATGTGTTACGTGAGAAAAGTTGTTGCTTTCATACTCAAATGAAATGCATTTCTGCTGGTGATGTTCATATAGTGGGTTGCTCCACAAATGTAAAAATGATTGGATGTTGTTGTATGAAAAAGCACAAAAATCCCTTTGTCACAAAACCTACAGGATTGCCTATGGAACTTTTCCTTTATGGTTTGTTAAATCACATAAATAACATGTAAAGGACATCTACAGGTGTACCAAGTTTCACTCAATTGCAGTTATTTTTTATTATTTATTATTGAATTTGCAGAATCACCATGTGCTTCCACCATTGGCACCACGCACATAAGTGAGCCACCTGGTACAACTGCATCTACCAATGGGCGTCCCGTAGCTCCACTGCGCCTCGAAATCGAAAGATATGAAAACCTACCCGTGATGGACAGAACATGTAGATTTTGTGTAGACCAGGTAGAGGATGAGGAGCACACACTTACTAGATGTCCGGTTTTTGATGATATACGTGGCATTTTATATGATAGAGCTGTAGAAATTGATAGTGATTTTGATGATATACGTGACATTTTATATGATAGAGCTATAGAAATTTATAGTGATTTTAAGAATTTTTGTTATGAGGAGAAGCTACCCTTTTTTATCAAATGAGAACTGTGCTAAATATAGTGCCAGTGCTCTAGCAGGTATTCTTAATCGTCGTAATAATTTCATATATCATTGAGCATAGTACATTGATGTATGAAATTTCAATATAATTTTATGGCTTGTATAAGCTTCTCTCCTATAGCCTTTTAAAGCAAGTGTCTTTCAAGTGAAGTGCTTTTACATGCATATGAATTATTTTTAGTCTCTCATAACTCTTTTAGAGTGGCTTGCGTCATATGTTTTATGTATATTTTATTGTATCATTGTATATATGTATGCGGAAGGTGAGACTCTAATAAAGTATTTGTATCTGTATCTGTACATGGTATTCGACGAATCCGAAGTTCGACTGATATCGGCATTCTTTTTATCAGGTGGGACAACAGACAGTACAAGCACTGCAAATATCGCGGATAGCAGATGATAGAAGTAAAAAAAGGAATTTTAATCAAAATGGCAGAATTTAATAAAATTTAAAATAGCCAAACAATAAAAACATATAGCCACCGGTATTAAGAAAGTAAATAAGATTAAAAAGCTGCATATGTAACCGGTGTAACTTACTTGTCGTTTTGACATATTCCGCCATACAAAATATCAAAACAAGAGGAACTTGTTATCATAATGTTGATAACGAAATTAAAAACAGCATGTGACACTCAATCATTAAAACGCACAACGCAAGATGCGTGTATAGTTGTTTTTCTTTATCATTATATCATTTTTGCAGTGGGTGTTCAAACTTGTGTTCGCGCCTATTTACGCTTAATTATTATCAAGTTTATAGTAAATTAATAAATGGAATTGTTTTAGCTTTACATAAGGGTTGAGAGACCAAATATATCCTAATTATACATACCCTCACGGACAACATATACATTTCATGTTAGATCATAGGCACAACTGTAATAGAGTTAGACGTGTAAGAAGATTACATCATTTTATACAAAGTAAATATTAAGAATAACTCAAAATAATGTATCTCAATCTACATGTTCCCATACGCATAAGAAAACAATTACATAAAAGATGTTTTTTGCTCCGAGATAGGGTTTACCGAGTGTTCTCTATTCATTTGTTTTTCTCTTGTTCGTCATTTTGAAAAGTGTATTGAATTCACTATCCTTAAATTAATCTCAACTATAATCTGGTCTTTTCTTTTACTTGGCCTAACCTTTATTATTGGTAAATCGTAGGATAACCCCTGTTAACTGCGGCTATTGTTATTTCGAAGGTAAAGACCATGATGTCACAACTTGTTGTTTCAGACACAGGTACCCTGTTACAAGTGGTTTGTTTGGTTCTATCACGCTATGTAAAGAATAATATTAGATGTTTCATTGGTTAATATTATCTCTCGAAATAAATGCCACCCCCTCCTTCCAACAGCACCCGCGAAATGATTTAAACATCTTAAGTCTCTGTTGACGCACGGACCGGACAATAGCTAAGGTCACATGACATCAGTTTCCGAACAATAATTATGGTCACATGACATCAGTGTCCGAACAATCATGCAAGTTATTAATAATGAATAACTTGTGTTATTTAAGGAACAACGTTTATTTCGAACTATCTTTGCCTAATTGCATTATGTAAGCGAGTCATTTACTGCACGAGTTACCTCCCCTGGCACATGTAAGCAAGTTACAGACCCAATCAACCTTTTGACCTGCACCGGAAATGACCTTTTCAATTCGAATTTGTCACGGTGAAAGTTGAAACCCACCCGCCCTTTCCCTTATTTGGTAGAATGGATTTCTGGGCTTCTTTCCTTCATTTTGCAGGATTTGGTGGGAGATTTGAATGCAGGCCAAGGTGATGTTAGTTAATGGATAGAGACGCGACGTGCTTAGTTATTTGGTTTGCACCTTGTGAAAAGTGGACTGTCAATGTTGATGGAGTGTGCTTTACATGCAATGTAAGAACATATACATTGATTTGTATTAAATGACTTAGTAACTAAGGTATGTATGGACTTGACAAGGCAGTAGCCAGTGTTTGGCAGGACTTTGCTAACATCAGTTCATTATGACAATTATAAATACATTTTATTTGCATATAAGTGTATTGACATAAATACTTTATGATCATTGGATTCTCCTTGATCACAAAAGACTTTAATTAATTTAATTGACAATTGCTTGGAAAAAATAAAACATATACGAGCAGTGAGTGACGCCCTTTTGAGGCATATGTGGGCAGTTAGTGACGCCCCTTGCTTGAAAAAAATATAAAACATATGCCGGCAGTAATTGACGCCCTCTTGATGCATATGAGGGCAGTAAGTGACGCCCCTTGCTTGAAAAAAATATATAAAACAAATGCGGGCGTTATTGACGCCCTCTTGATGCATATGAGGGCAGTAAGTGACGCCCATTGCTTGATTAATAAAACACCGTGGCCATTACTGTCAATCTTGTGTTTGTTGTTTTATTCAATAACTAAGGTCGCATGACATCAGTGTCAACACAATAACTAAGGTCACATGACATCAGTGTCCGAACAACAACTAAGGTCAAATGAAATCAGTGTCCAAACAAAACCTAAGGTCAGATGACATCAGTGTCAACACAATAACTAAGGTCACATGACATCAGTGTCCGAACAACAACTAAGGTCAAATGAAATCAGTGTCCGAACAAAACCTAAGGTCACATGACATCAGTGTCCGAACAACAACTAAGGTCAAATGAAATCAGTGTTCATACAACAACTAAGGTCACATGACATCAGTGTCGATACAACAACTAAGGTCATATGTCAACAGTGTCAAAACAACAACTAAGGTCACATGACATCAGTGTCCGAACAACAACTAAGGTCACATGACATCTGTGTCCATACAACAACTAAGGTCACATGACATCAGTGTCCATACAACAAATTTGGTCACATGACATCTTTTAAAACGTTCTTTTGTAAAACAAATCGTAAAATAAACTTATGTTAAATATTTGTCAACGTCTGCTTATCTTAATTTTTTAAATTAGCTTTGTCATAGAAAGTTATACGGAACACAACTCTTAAATGATGGTTTTGTTGAGATAACTGCTTTCAGGTTTAGTTTCGACTATGGAATTATCAGGTGTGTCGTTAAATACACAAGAGTTATCTCTCTTACATTGTACTTAAGTATGGCTAACAACTTCGGGGCCTGCGAATTAAGACATTGTAAAAGATAAGACGTTAAAGGCGTTTAGATCAACATCAGAAAAAAATACTACCCCATTTTTTGTATATTCCACATGAAGAAAAGTTTATTATGTCTAATATTATAAATTCAAATTCCCATGTTTCAATTGTTCACTCATTAAACCTGTACTTTGAGTAAGCTGAATGAAAGCAAAGCAGTGTTTCAATGTAAAACTTACAACAGACAAAAGTGTATTCACTTACATTATTATGTTACAATGTAAGATCAGTAAGCAAATGTTTAACACCTACATCTGAACTTAACCACTATTTTTATGTTAAAGAAATACAAGCAAACAGCTACGTACATGTTCCCAAACTTTCTATGTTAACAAAAACATACAAACACCTTTATACATTAGTGTTTCCATGTTACGAAACACAAGAATGGACTAACATACACCCCCTTTCTCAATGCTAATAAACACAAGAATGGCCTTTCATACATCCGTGTTTCCATGTTAAGAAACACAAGAATGGCCTAACATACATCCGGGTTTCAATGTTAATAAACACAAGAATGGCATTACATACACCCGTGTTTCCATGTTAAGAAACACAAGAATGGCCTAACATACATCCGTGTTTCCATGTTAAGAAACACAAGAATGGTCTAACATACATCCGTGTTTCAATGTTAATAAACACAAGAATGGCCTAACATACATCCGTGTTTCAATGTTAAGAAACACAAGAATAGCCTATCATACATCCGTGTTTCAATGTTGATAAACACAAGAATGGCCTAACACACATCCGTGTTTCAATGTTAATAAACACAAGAATGGCCAAACATACACCCGTGTTTTAATGTTAAGAAACAAAAGAATGGCCTAACATACACCCGTGTTTCCTTGTTAAGAAAGACAAGAATGGCCTAACATACACCCGTGTTTCCTTGTCAAT
>NW_018406118.1:0-265 GCF_002113885.1 Mizuhopecten yessoensis
CTGATGTGATCCGAGTTTGAGAGGAGTGCTGAAGCGATTAGTGTTTGAGAGGATTACTGAGGTTATCAGCGTTTGAGAGGAGTGCTGAAGTGATCCGAGTTTGAGAGGAGTGCTGAAGTGATCAGAGTTTGAGAGAAGTGCTGAAGCGATCAGAGTTGGAGGGAAGTGCTGAAGTGATCCGAGTAAAATAGGGGTGCTGAAGTGATCCGGGTTTGAGAGGAGTGCTGAAGTGATCAGAGCAAAATAGTGGTGCTGAAGTGATCTG
>NW_018406118.1:1791-2045 GCF_002113885.1 Mizuhopecten yessoensis
TGAGTGCTAAAGCGATCAGAGTTTGAGAGGAGTGCTAAAGCGGTCTGAGTTTGCGAGGAGTGCTGAAATAAGAGTGTGAGAGGAGTGCTGAAGTGATCTGAGTTTGAGAGGAGGGCTGATGTGATCCGAGTTTGAGAGGAGTGCTGAAGCGATTAGTGTTCAGTGCTGAAGTGAAAGAGCTTGAGGGGAGTGCTGAAGCTATCCGAGTTTGAGAGAAGTGCTGAAGTGATCCGGGTTTGAGAGGAGTGCTAATG
>NW_018406118.1:3984-9812 GCF_002113885.1 Mizuhopecten yessoensis
AGGGGAGTAGTGGGTGAATGGTAAACCTACAAATTCTAATCACTACACATCTCATCCACTATAGGACAGGTTGGTATGTATAACTGTTACAAAAAGAGATTTTACGCATTGCATCCACTATAGGGCAGCTTGGTAAATATAACTGTTACATAAAAGTTATTTGACACATCTGATCCATTACAGGGCAGCTTGGTCTATATAATCGTTACTGAAGTACATATTACAAATATCATCCACTACAGGGTAAAATAATTTATATATCTGTTACAGAAAGTAGATTGTATTTATCTCATCCACTACAAGGCAAATTGGTATATATAACTGCTTCATAAAGTAGACTCAGCGCATCTCATCCACTACCGGGCAGATTGGTTTATATAACCTTTAAAGAAAAAATATTTCACGTATCTCAATTGCTTTCTTATATTACCACTGTGTAGATTGTTTATACCTCATCCACTTCACTGCAGCTGATTGACATACTTTTGTTCCAGTTATTAGATATGTATCCACTTCATGACAGATATGCATCATAGCTCTACTACATATTACTTAAACAGTTTTCATTTGGTGTACCTGGAAAATTATCACACAAAAGTTTCTGGGGTATGTCTGATTAGGATATGTGATCCAGAATGAGAGTTCATAAGAATAAGAATGAGTTTTATAGTTGCTAGCTACATATCCATCGACATAAGTAACTTTTTTTCAAAATGTTTATTGGTATGATTAAGACATAGAGATATCAAATAGGTATTGTATAAAACGAGTCTACCACATTTGATGACAGAAAAGTTCACTTGATCCACTAAATAAGGTGAGGTATGAATCCAACAAATGATTCCATAATGTTCATTACATAAAACGATAACACAGCGTGACTAAGTTTGTACATATACTTAATGAAAATAGTTTATTGTTTAAATCATACATAGTAATTTTCTTCATCACACATTTACTTATTCAGTGACTGTCACAAATATATGCACAATATACATTTATAAATGCTTGACGGAAATTGCTAAAGAAAACAGTAAACAGTTACGGACCCAATATCCCGCAAGCCACAGACATGTATACATTAACAAACTCTTCTTATTACTAGAAACCATGTACTATATATTTTATACTATATAATTACACTCAAACAAGCTAAAGTCACTCATAATACTTGATAACAATCAGCTACGTCCAAGTTCAAAATAACTATGTATACACATGCATTGGAGCAATTGAATTATCAAAGCAATCTTCATCCTCCTGGAGTGTGTATGATCTTCATATATATATATGAATATCAATCCGCATGAAGAAGCCCTAGAAGGCAGAAAGGCCTAGCGGACGATCTGAAAAAAAATTGTTTTTATTCTATATTTTCCTTCGCAAGGACTTATTTATTTATTATCTACTATATATATATATATAGGATTGAAGATTTGTAATATACACTTTTTTTTAGAGAATTTGAAAGTAGATTTGATATACAGCACAGATTTATTTAGGGAACGTGTTAGTAGTTTTATATTAGATTTGATATACAGCATACATTTATTTAGGGAACCTATGCGTAGATGTAGTATTCTATTTGTTATAAAGCATAGATTTATTTAGGGAACCTGTAAGTAATTTTAGTATAATATTTGTTATAAAGCACAGATTTATTAAGGGAACGTGTAAGTAGATTAAGTATTCGATTGGTTATAAAGCATAGATTTATTTAGGGAACGTGTTAGTAGATTTAGAATTAGATTTGTTATAAAGCACAGATTTATTTAGGAAACGTGTTAGTAGATTTAGTATTCGATTGGTTATAAAGCATAGATTTATTTAGGGAACGTTTTAGTAGATTTAGTATTAGATTTGTTATAAAGCATAGATTTATTTAGGGAATGTGTTAGTAGATTTAGTATTAGATTTGTTATAAAGCACAGATTTATTTAGGAAACGTGTTAGTAGATTTAGTATTCGATTGGTTATAAAGCATAGATTTATTTAGGGAACGTGTTAGTAGATTTAGAATTAGATTTGTTATAAAGCACAGATTTATTTAGGAAACGTGTTAGTAGATTAATTATTAGATTTATTATAAAGCATAGATTTATTAAGGGAACTTATAAGTAGATTTAGTATTCGATTGGTTATAAAGCACAGATTTATTTAGGGAACGTGTTAGTAGATTTAGTATTCGATTTGTTATAAAGCACAGATTTATTTAGGGAACGTGTTAGTAGATTTATATTAGATTTGTTATAAAGCACAGATTTGTTAAGGGAACGTGTTAGTAGATTTAGTATTAGATTTGTTATAAAGCATAGATTTATTTTGGGAACTTGTAAGTATACTACGTAAAAAAAAATATATAAAGCACAGATTTATTTAGGGAACCTATAAGTAGATTTAGTATTAGATGTGTTATAAAACACAGATTTGAGATAAATTTGTGATAAGCTTGTAACAGCAAAAAGAGTAATACATTGATGAGAAAAGTAGTAGATCGAAATGAAATGGTAAACCGAATGGAGTATGCAATTTGAAACTGAAGAGATTAGGAAATTATATTCATGTACAAATGACATTGTAGTGGTGTAGTGCAAGTCAGGGAAATAATTACCCAGACCATATACTAAGTATTATCTAATTAAAGTAAGTTATGAAAGGTGGTGATTCTTCCTGACCTTCTAGTACACCTGTCAGTATCTATATATCACCTTATATATAAATGCATTCGCTCAGTCTCTAAACTGCTTAGAAGTGACATTTAAATGACATGAATACTAAATGTGTGACAGGCATACTTAATAATTTTAAATTATGTTAATTTTGGTATTCTTAGTTCTTCAATTGAAATGGTTATATACCCTTTTTATTTGTTCACTTTTTCCACTCTTGTAGCACATGATGTCGCATTTACATTACATAAACAGTAGATAGGGAAAGTTTCCCTAAGGGGAATCAAAAACCTCATTTTCAAAAGACCGAGTCCCTATAAAACATGAAGCTAGTGAATTTTGCTAGAAATGGATAGTGGCTATTCAAAATAGTGCTGCCATTTGGTTTGGGCTAAATCAAACATAAGTTTAGCAAAACATTAATAGTTTTTGTCTTATATAACATGGAGCCAATCCCTGTGCTGCACGTATGGTGCATATCATAGGAGAGTTATACTGAAAGTCCTAGGTATACAGAGTCACGAGCCTGTCAGACTTTTAACCAACTTAGCCAATCACAATGTTTTGAAAAATATTTATAATACTTACAATGCACTTTAAATACGATATATACATTCATAGCATGACTATATCATATGAATTATTATCAGGCCAAATACTTTTTAATTTATTTTCTGTAATAGTTATATATACCAAGCTGCCCTGTAGTGGATGAGATGCGTAAAATCTATTTTCTGTAATAGTTATATATACCAAGCTGCTCTGTAGTGGATGAGATTTGTAAAATCTATTTTCAGTAACAGTTATACATACCAAGCTGCCCTGTAGTGGATGAGATGCGTAAAATCTATTTCCTGTAATAGTTATATATATCAAGCTGCCCTGTAGTGGATGAGATTTGTAAAATCTATTTTCAGTAACAGTTATATATACCATGCTGCCCTGTAGTGGATGATATTTGTAAAATCTACTTTCAGTAACAGTTATATATATCAAGATGCCCTGTAGTGGATGAGATTTGCAAAATCTATTTTCTGTAACAGTTATTTATACCGATCTGCCCTGTAGTGGATGAGATTTGTACTATCTGCTTACAGTAACAGTTTTATATACCAGTCTGCCCTCTAGTGGATGATTTTTTATTTGTTTATTTTTAAAGCATTTTTCACATTACAATAACATATACATTTCATTTAATATACAAAATGAATTCCACTTTCACACATACTTTCATACTTATTAATATTGCTCTTTTTGTATTTTTTATTTTTTTTGTAATGTTGTATTAGAAAGGAAGGAAAATCAGATAAGAGAAACAAGAAAACAAAGAAATAGGGGAAATAAAGGCAGGTAAATGGACAAAAAGAAAGACAGAAAGACAAGCAGACAGACGGAAAAACAGACAGACAATAGGAAAAGTACCAGTATTAAACAAACCAATGTAAAGGATAGAAGTCTGGTAATATATAGGTGTCAGTAGCTAAGTAATTACAACTATTTCATGTAATATGAAATCGTTTACTTTATAGTCAGAAAATAACATGGTTCAGCTCTGTCACTCGGGTAAAAAGATAAACCCGAGTAACCTCCAGTAGAAAACAGCGTAGTGTAATATTCGGGGTAATACTGAGTTATCTCCCCCTTTTTAATTCATTGAAATTGCAGATCAGGCAAGTGAAATTGGTCATGCAGAATCTATGAATTTTTCTAATTTATCATGGTCATCCAGCATCATGATTTGGCATAAATATGTATCGATATTGGTGGATATTGTATCATGTATGATTTTTCTGATATAATAGACAGTTTGGAAACTGTTCATAGGGAAAAAAAATCTGATCGAGGAGCCTGTGGGGTGGCCATCTTATGAAACATGCGACTGCATAATATGTGCATGAGTGATGGTGCATGACATAGACACAATCCTATTCCGTCGTGGTAAATACTGTTATTGTTTTATTTATTAAAAAATTGAAATAAAAAAGTAAAAAAAAAAAAAAAGATACCGGTTCGTTTGAGGCACTGGATACTGTAATTGTGCAGGACTCGCATGGATAGTAATATTTACGTCCTTGACCCTGGTACATTGGTACACGGGTGATACACACCTACGTTCGCGGTGAACCTTCCAATTGTATTAACGACAAGGTGGGGTTGTACAAGAACTTATACCAGGTATGATATAGTAACTACTATTCTTATGAATCAATGCAGTCGTAATTAAAAAGGTAATGTATTACTGGGCCGCTTTGCCGATCAAAGACAGCGAGCCGTCCAGTAGACATGTGTCCGTTTGTTCAATGTTGTTTACAATATTAATAGCCGCTGTTCGCGTTGAGTAAGGTAATCCTATAACTACTGGTTGTTGATCGAATTCCTGTTTAATGCAGGGGACACTTATATATACAGATATATTAATATTACAATGCGATATGCTGTACTGGTGTTTTAAAACTTCGTGTGTGTTTAAAAAACAAAACAAATAACCAAACCAATGATATATTTTAATTGAAAGTTTCTTTTTTCTTTTTGGTAATATTTCTGAGAAAACCCCCCAGAAGAACAAAGAATGCCAAAAAGATAAAACAAGTCACTGGGCCAGGGGCCCCAAGCGGGCACAAGAGGGGCGGTCAAGCGGAGGGGACCAATCAACCAGGAGGACCCAATACCAGCTCCGGCGGTCAAGGTGGAAGGCCCCCAGGAGGAACTTCAACCTGAAAATATGATAGAGTTGCCACCTTCCCCGTCACAAGGAGGTATAGATGGGGCAATCGAAATGGGGAATGATCCACTCCCCATTCCAAGTTTTAACTCTATTTTGGGGGCGAATGTGTCGGAGAGCAATCGCCAAAAGATTGTATCTGGCCAATACATAGATATGTTAATGTTTATGTTAGCGAATGCTACAACTGAGGTGCAGGAAAAAAAGCTAGTGCTTAACAATCAGGGGGAATTAGTAGCTAAGGAAGCAAGCAGAGAGAAAATCAATACCATTGAAAGGTGGACAGATGCAATGTTGGTCTTTGCCTCTGTTTATGGGGCAGCTCACCCGGCTAATCATCTAGATATGTTAAAATATATTTCTACAGTGCGATTAGGGGCAGCAAGGTTCGGCGGATGGGGGTGGAAGCGTTACGATGAGCAGTTTCGTCTAAGAAA
>NW_018406118.1:10511-24716 GCF_002113885.1 Mizuhopecten yessoensis
AACCAGCAGACATTTCGGGGTGGGTGGGGGGGTGGGGGGGGCGTCACAGGTATATGGGACCTAGGCAAAACACCTATTAACAACAATAGGCTCGGGGAATGTTTATCAGATTACCCAATTTCTAAAATAGCAAAGGAGTTATTAGAAGGGTTTCAAACAGGCTTTAAACTACATTATACAGGTCCAAGGGTGCCAACAGGATGTAAAAATCTGATCTCCGCTTTGGAACACCCTTTTGAGTTACAGCAAAAGATTTTAAAGGAGACTCAAGCGGGCAAGGTCTTGGGACCATTTAAAAATAGGCCCATAGCTAACCTTAGGGTTTCACCGGTGGGGGTTGTTCCAAAATCAGATGGTAAATGGCATATGATCACACATTTGTCTTATCCATTAGGTAATAGTGTCAACAGTCATATTGATCAGTCCCTATCAACAGTAAAATATTCTTCATTTGACCAGGTGCTCAACATGGTGAGTAATTTAGGCCAGGGGGCTTGTTAGCAAAAATGGATATAAAATCTGCATTCAGGTTACTTCCAATTTACCCTGGGGATTTTGACCTGCTGGGGTTTAAGGTTGATCATCTGTTTACCATTGACAAGTGTTTGCCTATGGGATGCGCTATCTCTTGTAAACTTTTTGAAAAAATTTCAACATTTTTACACTGGTTGGTTTCATTTAGAACTGGGATTGACACCTTGGATCACTACTTAGATGATTTTTTATTTGCTGGGAGGGATAAGTCGAATGATTGCCAGGCCCTTATGGACTCTTTTTCAGGAATTTGTGAGGAATTAGGGATTCCCATAGCACAGGAGAAGACGGTGGGGCCAGTGACAATTTTAGTATTTTTAGGCCTGGAAATCGATACAGTAAATAGAGTCATTCGCATACCGTTGCAAAAAACACATGAACTGTACGGTTTACTTTCTGTTTACTCTAGGGCTAAAAAGATTACCCTAAAGGATTTAGAATCTGTAGTGGGAAGCCTATGTTTTTTCTGTAGGGCGTTAAAACCTGGTCGTGCTTATCTCCGTAGATTGTATGATGCTATGGCTAAGGCTTCAGCATCCTGGCATCATATTAGGGTAACTGCAGACATGCGGGACGACATGCTTATGTGGATGGAATTTCTCGACACGTTCGATGGGGAGGCATATTTACCTGAATCAACATGGGTGGATGCTGATACTATTCAGCTGTTTACAGACAGTGCAGGTTCATCAGATTTGGGGTGTGGGGCCTTTTTTGGTGGAAGATGGGCATTTTTTGGGTGGCCGGCACTTTGGGGAGGACAGCCAATCATTAGGGACATATCATTCCTAGAATTTGTACCAATTATTTTGGCACTGATGTTGTGGGGCCCGATATTGCGGGGTAAACAGGTGAGATTTAGAGTGGACAACAGCGGGCTGGTATCGGTAGTAAATACACAGACATCAAAGTCCAAACGTCTGATGGTTCTAGTGAGAATGTTTGTCCATTTAACTATGAAGTATAACATTAGCTTTAGAGCACAACATTTACCTGGTGTGTTGAATGTGGTGGCTGATTCTATTTCTCGCAAACAGTGGCACAGATTCAGAGAGCTGGCTCCCGAGGCACACGAGACACCAGAAGAGATCCCAGAGCGGTTTCAAAGATTGATTTCAGAAATGAATCTCAAAGACTAGTGAATGCTTCCATGGCTAGCAATACACATACTGCTTACAACATTGGAATCAGTTGTTTTGAACAATTTAGGAGTTTCCATAAGCTCGGAAAGATGTGGCCTCCCACAGCTATCCCAATTCATAGCTTATTTATCATTGGAGGGGAAGTCTCCAGCTACAGCTAAATCATATGTATCCGCTATAGGTTTCAATTGTAAAATAATGGGCTTTAGAGATAGCACACAAAGTTTCTTACTTAAGAAAACGTTGGAAGGCATGAAACGCTTAAAACACCGTGCTGACAGGCGTCTTCCGATAACATCACAGTTGTTACTGCAGATAATTCAGGCACTTCCTAGCATTTGTTCGAATTCATTTGAGGTTAAGTTGTTCAAACTCGCCTATAACATTGCATTTTGTGGGTTTTTGCGGGTAGGGGAGATAACCGTGGCTAAAGGTCGTATGCCTCACTTGGTACTACAACTCAGTGATGTTTCGATTAGTGTAAATGGGGAGACCATTTCATTGACGATTAAGTTTTCAAAAACTGATCAGGTTGGTAAGGGGACAACATTGCTAATACAGAAGGGGTCAGGTGCATTATGTCCAGTTCAAAGCCTCTGTGACTTTCTGTCAGTGAGGCCAAGTCAACAGGGTCCTTTGTGATGCCATTTTGGAGGGAGCCCTATGACGAGGTACCAGTTTTAAGCAGTTTTATGCAAGACATTAATTTTTTTGGGGCAGGGGTCTGAAAGGTACACTTCCCACTCGTTTCGTATTGGGGCGGCTTCGGCAGCTTCTGCTGCTGGCTATTCAAACTCTTACATACAGTCAGCTGGTAGATGGAGTTCGGAAGCGTTTAAGACGTACATCCGTCCCATTGATCATATTAAAACGTAATGTCTAGGTTTACCGTGTACTAGAGCGAGGGGAGGTAAGTAGGGGGCATGTTTACTAATTTCAAGGAATTATTTTATATTACATAATCTTATTATTCCAATGTTATATTGGAAACATGTATATTGCATTGGGCAACTACTCATTTGAGTGCTAAGCCTTTCAGTTTGGTTCGTCGGTTCGTCCCTCGTACGGAATGGGCAATTGGCGGCGTACACAAGACCGGGCGGACCAGATCTCACCTTAGATCGGAACCTCAGCGTTAACATCTGGTGGCAGGGATATGGGGGTTTGACGCTACAGAAACTGCAGGCGAAACTAAAGGTGCTGTCAAAAGTGGGCGATACCCCCTCCATTTTACTTGTCCATTGTGGAGGAAATGATCTGGGCATGATCAGTATTGGGAATCTGTGCAGGTGTGCAAAAGAAACGTTAAAATGGGTACGGGAGCAGTTCCCATGTAGCATTATTGTATGGTCCCAGATTTTGCCCCGCCTTTGCTATAGGTACTCCGCGGACACTGGCGCTATGGAAAGGTGTAGGCTAAAACTAAAACAAAATACCTGTCACTTTTTAAGGACGATGTACATCTGTCAGAAACAGGAAATAGTATTTTTCTTAACAGGTTGCAAGGCGGTTTGGAATGGGTCCTTTTAAAAAGAGGGAAAGTGTTTCCACCGGACCATTAAAATTTGTACAGTACGTGGTACGTGACCACATATTGATGAATTGAATATAGACAAAGTTAGGTATTTAAATGTGGCCCGGCTTGTAGTATAAAGAGGTGGCAGTGATCCCATCATGACACAGGTTTTCATGTTGGGATCAATTGGCGTCGCGCGGCATAACCGTTCAGTTTACCTTAATAGTTGATATGCGTTTTACCGTTGTGATACCAGGGTTTAATGCAATATTAATTCATATACGTAATTGGTGAATTCAAAACAATGACTCGGTGAACGTGTCATGTGACTTTGAATAATTGGTGTTTATGGAGTGATGTGCCTCCATACTTGTGTTGTGTTGAGACTAGTGGTGTACTAGCTCAAAAATTGGTGTTTTACTTGTGTGTATAGAATAATATAAGATTGATGGGTCTGCCCGTGGCGACCCACAATTACATATATAGATTAAAATAAGTATTTCAACTACAGCCGAGGCCACAAATATGCCAGAACCAATATTAAAATATTAAGGAAATCTATATTTGGTGTATGTTATTTTTTTCTACAATAATTAAGATAATACATTGCATGTTTCAATTTTGTCTCCTTTATTTTCAAATAAATTTAAATAAGATCAAACATATAAACATATAATCGGCAAAATGTAGGTCTAGGAAATAACAATAAGCTTTTTACATTTTTTCCACTCATTCTGAAAGTTAATGAGATATATTTCGTCTTTACTATTTGCAATATATTTTTGCAATATATTTTTGAATACTGAAATGTTCTTTAAATGAACTTTTAATTCCTTGTATAGATAAAGGCACTTTAAGATATCTTGCCTTGTATATATACTGTTTTATTATTAAAATAATGCTATTGTCACTTTTATTAAGTCCATTATAGTTATAAAAACCAAAAATAAATGTTTGTTTATTATAATCAAATGGAATAATCTATGCATCTAATAAGATCTCAAAATTTTGTAAGATCTTGCACTTTGTCACATTCCCATAATACATACTCTATTGTCTCTATTTCTAGTTTACACAGTTCACAGTAAGGGCTATCTACTATTCCTGCCTTAAACAAATATGAATTAGTTGTCAAAATGTGCTGATTAATTCTGTACTGGAACCACTATAATTTGGTATTTTTCGTAATTTTAAATGGCATTTTATATATTTTTTTTCCAAACTTCATCATCAAATTGAAATATATCATCCCATTTTTTTACCTGTTGAAATAGTATCAATTTTATAAAATAAGCTATAAAAATCTCTTATCCCTTTTTTATTTTTCAAAAACATTTCTATATTAATTGGTATAAATGAATAGTTAACCTCTAAATTTGACCTATCTTCTTGTATTATATACTCTCTTATGGCGGTAATTAGACCCTGGTATCGTAAAAAGTTTGTGTTGATATCATAAATCTGTTTGAGTTCTTGAAACGTGTAAAAAGCATAGGTATTTCTGTCTCTGATTAGATCATCAATTTCAATTATTCCTTTATTGTACCATTCCCTGTAAAATATACTTCTATTTTCTATTGAAATATTTTTGTTCTATCAGATGTGGATTTTGAACTTACTGCTAGGGGACTTTTTTTCATTAGGGATTCTCCATGCCCTAAATACGGCAATCCAAAATACATTTTCTTTTTTCTTTTGACATTTTGAAATATAATCAGTTCCACAATTTGCCAGAATGTTTTTATCACAATATAATTTTAAAATCACTAGCCATTTACCAGAATTCATGTTTATATTATACAGTGTTTTATATAAAACAATAATATGACTTATTTACATAGACATATTTAAAGAGTCAAAACTAAATAGAGTGTTTAAAAATAGAATAGCACAGACATTTATCCAACAAAGCAAAAATGTTTCTCTGTTTATCATGATAATTTTATGCCTGGTCGCTATCTATGTAACAATTATGGCTATATTTGGCTATAAAACGCTCGCTATATTATTCCGCTATATTAATAGGTATCTTTAGTCATCTATCAATGGGCAGGGGATGTGGTCATTGATATATAAAATGACTGGGTTACAAATTATTATTTCAAATTTATGCAAATACATATTATTAATTATGTCGCGTGGAACTCTTCCCCGTCGCGGACGCCTGGTATTTTCCGTCTTTGCGTATTGCAGAGTTATCTTCTCTTGGGAGCAGGTATTGATTGTTACGTCACTTGTTTGTGAGAGTAACGTCATCAATTTTTGGGAAAACGACGTAATTTTCTCACACAGCCCAATGACGTAACAATCAATACGGGCTCACAAGAGAAAATAACTCTGCAATACGCAAAGACGGAATATCTGAAACAAAACACAAATGCTTGACAAAATGTATTTGTAGATTAGTATTTTTTTTACCTTTAATTTGGTGTCACGTACAGTGTAGTATGTCCCATTCTGAGAGGCAATAAACAGGGGTCTGAATTCCTCAAAGAACGAAACAAAAACATTAGTTCTAACATGTGAAAGGGCGAACATGGCAAATATTGCTTTTAGAATGTGGCACCGTTGACGGCGGTGAGATGAACATGCGGTTCGTTTTACGGTCTACGCTGACGACAGCCCCTCTTGCTTTGATAACTTTTGTGCCTGGACCTTGCGGATAAACACGCAAGTCAAAATCATAGGCTGGACTTGTCACCACAATATTTGGTCCGCAAGCAGTAACGCCACGTGGGTTGTGATTGTCGCATTCTTGGGTATTGATCAACTTCAATGAGGTACCTAGGCTGCTATCAACGGCGAGAGTGAAAACCCTGTTTTCGTCGTCGTCTGTTACATACAAAATGTCACCATTGTCGTCAAATGCGAGATACCACATTCCACCTGCTGTCGAAACAGCATTTTTGTCCTTGAACCATGTCCCCAATATCTGTCCCTCTGTTCGATGAATAACGTGCACTGAACTATCATGTCGGCTCCTGCAGGTGAAAGCCAATAGTTTTCCTCGGATATCGATACCATAGCAACGGCCTGGTGTTTTTATGTTTCCTTCCGTGCCGCGGATTTGTCCGTCCTTCACTTTGAAGAATTGTACAAGGTTGTCGTCGGGAAAACTGACAGCAATGATATCACTACCAGTGGAACAGACATCCCAAGGAGCGGAGCTGAAACCCATTTCGGACAATAGATTGAAGTGATGGTCAAAGAATTTAATCTTGCCATTGCTTTGATCAGTAATAGCAAGATTTCCATCCGGTAAAAATGTACCCCCGGTTATCAAACAATCATCTTTATCACGACTTGTACGGGCGTTGAATTTCCCTCTCGGCATGAATTGTTTGGCATTTGGGTTCAAACTTGTTCGGGAGACTCCTATGTCCGCCGTGGTTGTAATTGCACACCCACCTGAACGCAAACACAGATTTCCTTTTCCTGACATATCACCAGTGAAATTATCTTTCGCTGAAAGAGTTTCGTTGGCACGGGTGATGACTTTAATTTCGCCAATGGTTGTGAGGGACTTTTTCAAAGACTCGTTACCCTGAAACTTGAACAGAAAGTAAGTTTTGTTAGAATCCGCAGAATTAATAACGCCTTTTGCATCGCGGAGAACACTGGCAATACTTGCTCTTTCATCCAATATCCGCCGAGCGCTTTGATCGACACCAACTAACTCAGTTTTAGCGTTTTTGAGGTTATACATGATGTGCTCTCCGTGTCGAATATCTTGGTCCAGTTGACTGATTCCAGTTGCTGCAGCAGTTTGTACTTGTTCAGTTACGTTAGATTCCCATCGGTCTAACTCGTCGTTAATTTCTTTCCGCCAGGTCCGCACACTTGTCTCGATACCAGACAGATGTGATTGGACCAGATGTTGCCTTTTCCTCTTTTTATCCACCCAATTGTCAAGCATATGAAGGTTTTCGTCTATTTCAGATATTTTCTCTCGTGTTTTGTCAGCTGCGGCTTCAATTGTGTCGACCTCCTTACACTGTCTGTGTTCCTTTACCATACACAGGGAACAGATCGTACGTTCGTGGTCAGTACAGAAGAATTCCATTTCCTTCCCTTTGTGTAGAGAACAGATGCTATCAGTGTTCTCAATTTTGAAATTGTCCTGCAGGGTCCTAATTGTGTGGTTGGATGGATAAGTGTTTGCCCACTTGTCAAACGCTACATCTTTCGGACCGTAGACCTTCCTTCGACATGATGGACAATGGAAATATTTCTTTACGTCCGGTTCCATAGATTTTACAATTAGCTGCTGTAAACATTCCTTACAAAATGTATGGAGACACGGCAGAGCCTTTGGTTCCTCGAAGTCTTCATAGCATATTGGGCAGGAGATAATATCTCGGAGATCTGAGGATGGCATTTCCATGGGGTCACAAGGCGAATCACGTTCGATGATCTGCATGAAAGAGACAAGACGTTAGGTTCTTATTTATTTTTAATTTTCAGTGTCTTCAAGGAACTTAACCGACATCACTATTAACATTTTCGTTGTATGACCAATAAAGTCTACAAACTCAATATTTTGTTTTAAAAGCATAACACAGAGAACTACTACGTTTTTCACTCTGGATCTATTCAGCTCTTGTCGTCATACTGAGAAATCAGGGCCAACTCAGATTGTGAATCAGACTTCATCCAGGGAGAACACCTATTGTGTTGTAGTTGCTGGTTTGATTTTTATATGAATATCGATCAGGAACAGGAAATATAAGGAAAAACCAGAAGAAGAAAAAACAACACCAGTGACCCCTTCTTAAACCCGGAGGCGGAGCAAGGTGCGCTGGATGAGAGAGCGTTCCTTGAACCTGATGTGGTCCCTGTTATGTTTATGTTCTTGTATGTAAAGGTCTTATATATACATATAGATCTAACCTTTGATATACAAGATTCTTCTCAAAATAGTTAAAGGCATAAACTTTGACAGGAAAGATGCTTTAACAAATACAAGCTTTCAGATGATTACAAAGAAATAATTAACATTTTTTAAAGACATGGTGTAACTGCGCAGTTTACATGTATAAATAGATTGTTGTAGAATTCTCCCATCTTTTATAACATGATGACATAATTTGTGCCAGATGTACTTCGTGCGTGTAAAAAACACACATTGACTGGCTTTCTGATGATATAGAGATCAAGGAATGGAGGAATCTTTTAGATAAACATGCATTTTTATTTACGAACATAGGATGAACTATGTAACGACTAATCTTTGATAATATGAAATACTCAATGAATTGGGTATTGGCAAACTCTATATGTAACTAGACACACGAGCTATTTGACATAAGAGTTCGCGATGTTGACGTTAGACTATAATTCACGGAATACATGTATGTCTAGTTCACTATATTCAAAGGCAGAAACAAAACTTGATCGTAAATAAATTCAGGACTTTTATTGAATAATTGCTGGAAGTATGATGTTAGTGACAACCATTAAATAATTAAGTTAGTTGGTGAAAGACGACGCCTTAACCACCAACATGGAAAGTATCATTTTTTATCGTATTTCTAAAGATTTTGTCGTTGTGTATTAACGATGTGGTGAAGTTTGTCAATGTGGTCGATATGGACTTGAGTATCGACGATGCGGTATAATTTGCTTTCCTGTGTTAAGTATTTTATTTGAAATAACAACCCGATCATCGCGTAGGACAACTTAACAATGAGCCCAAATTCAATTAAGAATGCTGTATTTTAGAGAATTGTCATGTTTGACGATAAAATGACTAAACACAAACTTCGGTGCCCACGTTAAGCACAGACACATGCATTCGTCAACACAATGGCAGTATTAACATAAGTAGAATTACCACATACGTTTAACCAGGATACTGATTGACAACAGTAAGACTGTAAAAAAACACATATCTAGCCATTTACACACATGGATGTCGAAAACAATCCTAAATTATACGATAAACAGGCGATAAAGACAACCTCAGTTCCACGAACTTTAGGAATTTACTTAAGTTAATCATTGCTCGAGTTTAGAAAGCAAATTAAGGAAACTTTCAAATTTCAACTGAAAAAGTTAAGGAAGTCTCTTTAGTTAATAAAAATTCGGTTAGGAAATTTGTATCTGATTCTTGTAACTCATAAAAGTAAAAAGACAGAAACTGATATATTTTCGTATACACTGTAGTATACAATAATTCAGGATATGAAACATTTAAATAAATCTTAACATTACCTTTCCGCCGTAAATAAATTTCATGCTATACTCCTGGTGATCAGGTATATGAAACATCCCACATATTGCGTATATGTTATATATAGTGCGCGTTTGTGAGCGTGTGTGTGTATGTGTTTAAACACACGGCGTGATTCACGTTAGTAGGATAAAAATAGATACATGTTACCTAAGGTCTATGTTAAGTCTAGCATACTTTCCGGAAAAACCTAAAAGATTTGTATGGATGCAATATGGCATAATTAAATGGCAATTTTACAGACACTAGTAAAGTACCATGATATTATTGTAAATACACAAACTCGTCCTATTCACTGTGAATATATACCAATTCCATTCTGATAGTATAGTTACTGATACAACAGTTTCAGAACAAGAATTGTCAAGTTGATGAGATTACAAACAAATTCTTCGAGAAAAGTTTTTCGAAATAATCGATTTAAAACACACTGCGATAATTTAAACTGTTTTTGGAGCAAACACGACTACGATGTAAATTATTCGAGATAAACAATACAGTCAATACAAATGTAATGGCAGTTCATGATAATTACAATTTACATCAATACATTCCAAACAACCTCCTCTTCCTGAATCAAAAACAAACCATACAATGCACTATTTTACAAATGACTCATTGGTCCATATCTGTTTTTAAGATATTGGTATTTTCCCTGAAGTCAGAAGGAAAACATTTGTGCCAGCCACTACAAATAGAGCGAATTATTTGCTATCATGATACAACTTCAGTTAATCAAATAACATACAATGCGTTAGTGATTAACTCAACAAAGAAGACATTATTAATGTTGTTAAATACTCCTTCCAACGGTGTAACCGACTTATGAAATCATGCCTATTTTTAGATAAAGGGATTCCCAGCGTAGCATTACTATCATGAGTGTCGGTGTTACGTGTGTCTAAATGATTAGACATACGATTAGTGCTGTTGGAGACAAAATCTTTTTCTTATACAATACNTACGGCATTGTGTTTACGTTTTTATTATAACATGATCAATGGAAATTAACACAGAAAATGGCTGTTAGTGGCATTAATGATCGATAAAAGGATGTAGAAGGAAATAAGATAAATGAAATAATACATGAATAAAACATAAATTAAAGGCACCCACGATTGGATTTTTTGTTTGCTGTCAGGTAGACTATAATTCAGTTATCATGCTCAATCATACCCACTAACTCGATAAGGGACAGGGATAAACTATTAACAAAACTATTCCTCAACAACAATGGTGACCACGTACAAGACTGTAGGTACAAAAAAGTAAAAAAATATACCACAAAACGGGTACGACCAGGTAAGACCATGTTATTATTTTGTAATAGTTGTGTGTGTATGTTATACAGATGAGCTGTAAAGCGCAATGTAATAAAATAATTTGAATTATAATTCGACCTAACAGGTACGACCAGGTAAGACCAAACAGGTGCGACCAAACAGGTGCGACCAGATAAGTCATATTAAAGGAAAGACTGTACTTAGTTGATTGGAAATAATAAAGGTGAAATGTCAATTTATCTGATTACAACACTTTTGTTTGGTACATCCTGTTGGCTAGTCCGAGTAGGACGTTCGATGACTGAACGCGTCCTACAGTACAGTGACTACAGTTAACTGGGCCAACAACTGTACATCAAAATAAACACTATATTCCCAGTCGTTCTTAATACCTTTTTCAAATTTGTTATCTGGAGGAGAAGAAATGTTAAAAACTCACCCCAGCCTTTCACCGTATGTCCAGAATAACCCATTTCTTGTTTATTTATAGATAGTGGATTTTCCAAATCCAACACTGTTGGGCTCGTTAGCTGTCTCTATTTTTAGATTTGAATGCTATCACGAGTGCATAAACGGATCTGACAAAGACCTTACCGACGCTACCTATTTAAAGAAACCAATCGTATAAAATAATCAGCTGATCTTGACACTGATACAAACGTATGTTAACAACCTAATACCATAGGTACGTGCTTGACACACACAAGGAATGATGTGTATTCAATTTATACTACTTATGAAGGGTAGACGAGTAGGTTTACTAATTCAAAAATATAATAGATAAATGAAAGGAATTGTTTTACGCTTCTTATACTAGAACTACTAAAGTACATCAATCCATTTTTTTTTATAAATGACATGAAAAGTTGTTGCCTAATTCCGCGTTCCAATTTGCAATTTGAGTTGACTTCCAGAGATATACATATACTATTAATAGGGTGTATCTCCGAGTGCCAACATTTTTAATTGGATTGTCCAGGACTGTTGGACAACTTGTTTTGATGTGAATTATAGTCTTTTTCTTAAATAATGTCTGAGATCCAACAGGTAAATCTACCTGTTAACTTACATGTGATAACTTTAAACTTTCAACTTTATTTCTCTTTACAAAATTATAAATGTACAGAGAAAACATATATACAACAGTATACAATATCAAATGTAATATATATATAGAACAAATCATGATACTTTTTTTTAAACAAAAGTTTGATAAATTTGCATAAATTTCTTAAAATCTTAACATTGTTGGTACTCATTAGTTCTGAGAACTAAACAATATTTGGCATTACACTGAACGGTCACCTGAGGCATTAGTATTTGTATAAATATAACTTCCTTTCTGTAGACAGAAAGGGACAGTCTACAGAAAGGGACATTTAAACAAGTAGTGAAATTCAATGTCTTGGTTATCGCAATATGTGCATTTTCTGTTTTGGTAATCAACATTTACACAATACAATTCGTTCCTTTTTAATCAACAATTCTAGATATTTTTCAAAATTACAATGCTATCTATATGTTCTGTTCTGTAACACACAGACTTAGAGGAATTAAAAAAAATCATAAGTCCACTTTTGTAAAAACTAGTCATTTAATATTTGCTGTGTAATGAGTTTTACACATAGCGGGTTACTATGTTCCAAAAGCTTGAAATTCCATATATTTATTAATCCACATTCATTAAAAATACTTTGTATAATTTCAAGCAGGCAAATCATTTATTTTCATTATTATTAACATGATACAACATATTATACAAAACAATGTTCAATCTACTCTCTTTAGACTGTAGCATTCTTAACAAATAACTAAGCATTCTAGTTTTTATTTCAATGAAAAGGGGACATGTGCCGAGATCACCATAAACCATACAATTTGGTGTACTTTTTTCAAACCTTATATCAATTTACAGAATTTTAAATGAAAACGTTCCAAAATCTGAGTGTTTGTGTAACCCCAGACTTCACATACATACAGCAATATTAGGTTTTGTTATTTTATTAAAAAGGTCATACATACATTTGATAAATAAGTTAAGTTTTCTACCCTTCTTTAAAACATCACACATAGAAATGGTTTTTTTTTTTTAATATTCCCAGGTTAGTAGGGAAAGTGGGAATACTGGCGCAGTCCCCCCGCCCTTGTCATCATATGGCACCACCCCGCACCACCATGCAGCACCACGCGTCACAAGAGGTCCCGATATAAGTCACCATGGTAACCATGGTGGTGTGTGTTCTGACTTAAAACTGACCTGTTTAAATGTTTGTGGCATTAAATCCAAGTTGCTTTTGACTGAGGTTATTGATATAATTACATCTCATGATATTCTTGTTTTTGTCGAAACTAAAATTGATAATTTTGATATTCTGGAAATGCCTGAAAATTATCGTGAAAAACAGATCTGATTTTAAGAAAAAATCCGGTGGAATTGTAATTGTTTACAAAAAGAAACTAAAACCATTTTTGAAGTTTTATCCTACAGGCTCTGAATACGTCCAATGGGTCAAATTATCTGAAAAGGTAACAAATACTGAAGGTGACCTACTTTTAGGTTGTACTTATATACCACCCGAAAACTCTAGGTACTCGTCTACCGAGGTATTTAATGAGATTGAAAATGAGTTCCATGAGCCTCAACATAGTGTAAGTAACACTATCTTGGTTGGTGATTTCAATGCCAAAACTGTACAGCGTCCAGACTATGAAATACCTGACGAGTGATCTGCCCCTTAACCAAGGTGAGTGTGCAATCATTCAGCTCCGACAATTTTCAAGTATTTTCCACAAATACTTCAGATTCATACTGCATAGATTGATGATGAATGCATGAATACTACCCGAGAACAGTGATAAGAAAAAATACGCCCGATAAAGACAGCTTCACGTGAGTTTAGACTGTCTTTTTGAACTTGATGTGATACATCTCTATAGAAAATGGCGGAATCCATTGACCGCGCTCATGATAACCGTCATCCGGACATGGATGAAGGGCAGAAGATCTATTCATGTTGAATTATACAAAGCGATATCCCGATCCATTCCAGGAGAGACAATAGTTGGTATCCAACATGTACGTGGTCTGTGGAGAATGTACACCGACTGTGAAAAGAGTAGAGACGCTCTGCTCACTTCAGGGATACATCTTCGAGCAAAAACTATCCCGATATACAACTCTAACCCTTCACGGCCGTCGTTATATTCTCAGAGAAGGGATACGATGATGACGGTCAGGGTGAAGAATATACCGCTTTCCGCTGACGATGGCCAGATTCGAAGGATCTTCACAATTAGAGACATCGAGATTGTAAGTTTCTATCGAGAGAAACTGAGAGTCGATGGTAGGCTTACAAACTGCGAGACAGGTGACAGAATAGCTGTGGTAAACAAATTCTCACAGCCATTCGAAATATCTATGGAAATCGGAAGATACAGAGCAGTCGTGCTCCACAACGGTCAGATCAACAGGAAGCTCAAGTGCAACAACTGCCTTGA
>NW_018406118.1:29761-51388 GCF_002113885.1 Mizuhopecten yessoensis
GAAAAAAAAAAAAAAAAAATACCTGACGATAGCCGTGCAGATATCTTAGATACAGACAATAGTTTTATTTTCATGATTATGAAATGTTAAATGTTTTTAATATTCCATTTGAGCGATTTAGCCAGTGCTCATCCAGACCTAATCCTTAACCAGGATATTGATTGACAGCAGTAAGACTGTAAATAAACACATATCTAGCCATTTACACACATGGATGTCGAAAACAATCCTAAACTATACGATAAACAGGTTATATATGATTAAGACATAACCTCAGTTCCACAAACTTTAGGAATTTACTTAAGTTAATCATTGCTCGAGTTTAGAAAGCAAATTAAGGAAACTTTCAAATTTCAACTGAAAAACGAAAGTTAAGGAAGTCTTTTTAGTTAGTAAAAATTCGGATAGGAAATTTGTATCTGATTTGTGTAACTCATAAAAGTAAAAAGACAGAAACTGTAATATTTTCGTATACACTGTAGAACAATACTTCAAGATATGAAACATTTAAATAAATCTCAACATTACCTTTCCGCCGTAAATAAATCTCATGCTATACTCCTGGTGATCAGGTATATGAAACATCCCACATATTGCGTATATGTTATATATAGTGCGCGTTTGTGAGCGTGTGTGTGTGTGTATGTGTTTAAACACACGGCGTGATTCACGTTAGTAGGATAAAAATAGATACATGTTACCTAAGGTCTATGTTAAGTCTAGCATACTTTCCGGAAAAACCTAAAAGATTTGTATGGATGCAATATGGCATAATTAAATGGCAATTTTACAGACACTAGTAAAGTACCATGATATTATTGTAAATACACAAACTCGTCCTATTCACTGTGAATATATACCAATGCCATTCTGATAGTATAGTTACTGATACAACAGTTTCAGAACAAGAATTGTCAAGTTGATGAGATTACAAACAAATTCTTCGAGAAAAGTTTTTCGAAATAATCGATTTAAAACACACTGCGATAATTTAAACTGTTTTTGGAGCAAACACGACTACGATGTAAATTATTCGAGATAAACAATACAGTCAATACAAATGTAATGGCAGTTCATGATAATTACAATTTACATCAATACATTCCAAACAACCTCCTCTTCCTGAATCAAAAACAAACCATACAATGCACTATTTTACAAATGACTCATTGGTCCATATCTGTTTTTAAGATATTGGTATTTTCCCTGAAGTCAGAAGGAAAACATTTGTGCCAGCCACTACAAATAGAGCGAATTATTTGCTATCATGATACAACTTCAGTTAATCAAATAACATACAATGCGTTAGNTACGGCATTGTGTTTACGTTTTTATTATAACATGATCAATGGAAATTAACACAGAAAATGGCTGTTAGTGGCATTAATGATCGATAAAAGGATGTAGAAGGAAATAAGATAAATGAAATAATACATGAATAAAACATAAATTAAAGGCACCCACGATTGGATTTTTTGTTTGCTGTCAGGTAGACTATAATTCAGTTATCATGCTCAATCATACCCACTAACTCGATAAGGGACAGGGATAAACTATTAACAAAACTATTCCTCAACAACAATGGTGACCACGTACAAGACTGTAGGTACAAAAAAGTAAAAAAATATACCACAAAACGGGTACGACCAGGTAAGACCATGTTATTATTTTGTAATAGTTGTGTGTGTATGTTATACAGATGAGCTGTAAAGCGCAATGTAATAAAATAATTTGAATTATAATTCGACCTAACAGGTACGACCAGGTAAGACCAAACAGGTGCGACCAAACAGGTGCGACCAGATAAGTCATATTAAAGGAAAGACTGTACTTAGTTGATTGGAAATAATAAAGGTGAAATGTCAATTTATCTGATTACAACACTTTTGTTTGGTACATCCTGTTGGCTAGTCCGAGTAGGACGTTCGATGACTGAACGCGTCCTACAGTACAGTGACTACAGTTAACTGGGCCAACAACTGTACATCAAAATAAACACTATATTCCCAGTCGTTCTTAATACCTTTTTCAAATTTGTTATCTGGAGGAGAAGAAATGTTAAAAACTCACCCCAGCCTTTCACCGTATGTCCAGAATAACCCATTTCTTGTTTATTTATAGATAGTGGATTTTCCAAATCCAACACTGTTGGGCTCGTTAGCTGTCTCTATTTTTAGATTTGAATGCTATCACGAGTGCATAAACGGATCTGACAAAGACCTGACCGACGCTACCTATTTAAAGAAACCAATCGTATAAAATAATCAGCTGATCTTGACACTGATACAAACGTATGTTAACAACCTAATACCATAGGTACGTGCTTGACACACACAAGGAATGATGTGTATTCAATTTATACTACTTATGAAGGGTAGACGAGTAGGTTTACTAATTCAAAAATATAATAGATAAATGAAAGGAATTGTTTTACGCTTCTTATACTAGAACTACTAAAGTACATCAATCCATTTTTTTTTTATAAATGACATGAAAAGTTGTTGCCTAATTCCGCGTTCCAATTTGCAATTTGAGTTGACTTCCAGACNTTTTGTTTGGTACATCCTGTTGGCTAGTCCGAGTAGGACGTTCGATAACTGAACGCGTCCTACAGTACAGTGACTACAATTAACTGGGCCAACAACTGTACATCAAAATAAACACTATATTCCCAGTCGTTCTTAATACCTTTTTCAAATTTGTTATCTGGAAGAGAAGAAATGTTAAAAACTTACCCCAGCCTTTCACCGTATGTCCAGAATAACCCATTTCTTGTTTATTTTTAGATAGTGGATTTTCCAAATCCAACACTGTTGGGCTCGTTAGCTGTCTCTATTTTTAGTTTTGAATGCTATCACGAGTGCATAAACGGATCTGACAAAGACCTTACCGACGCTACCTATTTAAAGAAACCAATCGTATAAAATAATCAGCTGATCTTGACACTGATACAAACGTATGTTAACAACCTAATACCATAGGTACGTGCTTGACACACACAAGGAATGATGTGTATTCAATTTATACTACTTATGAAGGGTAGACGAGTAGGTTTACTAATTCAAAAATATAATAGATAAATGAAAGGAATTGTTTTACGCTTCTTATACTAGAACTACTAAAGTACATCAATCCATTTTTTTTTATAAATGACATGAAAAGTTGTTGCCTAATTCCGCGTTCCAATTTGCAATTTGAGTTGACTTCCAGAGATATACATATACTATTAATAGGGTGTATCTCCGAGTGCCAACATTTTTAATTGGATTGTCCAGGACTGTTGGACAACTTGTTTTGATGTGAATTATAGTCTTTTTCTTAAATAATGTCTGAGATCCAACAGGTAAATCTACCTGTTAACTTACATGTGATAACTTTAAACTTTCAACTTTATTTCTCTTTACAAAATTATAAATGTACAGAGAAAACATATATACAACAGTATACAATATCAAATGTAATATATATATAGAACAAATCATGATACTTTTTTTTAAACAAAAGTTTGATAAATTTGCATAAATTTCTTAAAATCTTAACATTGTTGGTACTCATTAGTTCTGAGAACTAAACAATATTTGGCATTACACTGAACGGTCACCTGAGGCATTAGTATTTGTATAAATATAACTTCCTTTCTGTAGACAGAAAGGGACAGTCTACAGAAAGGGACATTTAAACAAGTAGTGAAATTCAATGTCTTGGTTATCGCAATATGTGCATTTTCTGTTTTGGTAATCAACATTTACACAATACAATTCGTTCCTTTTTAATCAACAGTTCTAGATATTTTTCAAAATTACAATGCTATAAAATAACTAAGCATTCTAGTTTTTATTTCAATGAAAAGGGGACATGTGCCGAGTTCACCATAAACCATACAATTTGGTGTACTTTTTTCAAACCTTATATCAATTTACAGAATTTTAAATGAAAACGTTCAAAAATCTGAGTGTTTGTGTAACCCCAGACTTCACATACATACAGCAATATTAGGTTTTATTATTTTATTAAAATGGTCATACATACATTTGATAAATAAGTTAAGTTTTCTACCCTTCTTTAAAACATCACACATAGAAATGTTTTTTTTTAATATTATGGTTTTTGGCATCATTAAAGGAAAATGTGCGCGAGAACACTGTTCCCAGGGTAGTAGGGAAAGTGTGAATACTGGCGCAGTCCCCCCGCCCTTGTCATCATATGGCACCAACCCGCACCATCATGCAGCACCACGCGTCACAAGAGGTCCCGATGTAAGTCACCATGGTAACCATGGTTGTGTGTGTCCTGACTTAAAACTGACTTGTTTAAATGTTTGTGGCATTAAATCCAAGTTGCTTTTGCCTGAGTTTATTGATATAATTACATCTCACGATATTCTTGTTTTTGTCGAAACTAAAATTGACAATTTTGATATTCTGGAAATGCCTGAAAATTATTCATGTTTCGTGAAAAACAGATCTGATTTTAAGAAAAAATCTGGTGGAATTGTAATTGTTTACAAAAAGAAACTAAAACCATTTTTGAAGTTTTATCCTACAGGCTCTGAATACGCCCAATGGGTCAAATTATCTGAAAAGGTAACAAATACTGAAGGTGACCTACTTTTAGGTTGTACTTATATACCTCCCGAAAACTCTAGGTACTCGTCTACCGAGGTATTTAATGAGATTGAAAATGAGTTACATGAGCTTCAACATAGTGTAAGTAACACTATCTTGGTTGATGATTTCAATGCCAAAACTGTATAGCGTCCAGACTATGAAATACCTGACGATAGCCTTGCAGATATCGTAGATAAAGACAATAGTTTTATTTTCATGATTATGAAATGTTAAATGTTTTTAATATTCCATTTGAGCGATTTAGCCAGTGCTCATCCAGACCTAATACTTATGGATTTAAACTACTTGACCTGTGTAAAAATAAAAAGTTATACATTGCGACTGGTAGAGTTGGTAAAGATAAGCATTTAGATCAAACAAACAGTGGTGACGTCAGTGTTGTTGACTATCTAATCGTATCGTCAGGGATATTACCTTTTGTAAATGAATTTGAAGTTCTCGAGTTTGATCCAACAATATCCGATGTGCATTGTAGGTTATTTTTTACTCTCAGTGGTTTTTTGAAAAACACAAATGACTCTGATAATATGCATGTTGGTCAAGGTCAAGGTCGATATAAAACATGGACGAATGATAAGAAAAATGAATTTATACGTCATGTACAAAGTTGTTCTGTCGATGAATTAAAACGTATAAATGTTGCACATAATGTTTTATCTGACAAAACTTCTGTCAGTCAGTCTGAAGTAAATGATGTAGTTAATTATATTTCCGAGTTGTTCCGAATTTCAGCTACCGATACTTTCGGATTAAAACAAAATTATAGAACACTCAATACACATACAGTTGCTAATGACAAACCATGGTTTACAGCTGACTGTGAAAGAAAAAGGCGTGCCTTTTTTGATGCAAAACATAAATTGGAAAATCATATAACCAGTAGTAACCGAGTTAACATGAATAAAACCTCTAGAGGCTATAAAAAGGTCCTTAAAAAGAGCTATAACAAGTACGAATAAATAATATACTATCAGACGAACATTCACTAGAAAATGGAGTACCACAAGGTAGTGTAATCTTACCGACCTTATTTAATTTATATATGAACAAATTAGACTATCATCTAAAGGTAAAAAGCCACAATAAAATGCACGCCCGCATAGGACAATTCGCTGATGTCACCAGCATATGGAAAAGTGGTCTAAATATAACAAATAATAGTAAAATAATTCAGAGAACATTAGATTCTATACAAGACTGGGCTGATAAATGGGGCTTCAAAATATCTTAAGAAAAAACGGTGGCCATGTCATTTTCTAGAAGAAATAAACAACCAGATCTCTATCTAGGAAATACAAAAATAGAATATGTAAAACAAACGAGATTTCTAGGAATGATATTCGACCAAAAACTGTCATGGGTACCTCATATTAATAATATAAAAGAAAACTGCAAAGGGGTTCTAAATACACTAGCATTCGTAAAATAAATTAGGATCAAATAAAAATACACTCCTCACACTCTACAAAGCGTTAATTAGATCAAAAATAGATTACGGATGACAAATTCAGCTTCCGATAACGCACTAAAAACCCTAAACATAATTCAGCATAAAGCTTTAAGAGTAGCTCTGGGAGCAATTAAAAACACACCAACGATTAGTCTACTAGCAGAAAGCGGTGAATTACCACTTAAGTTAAGAAGAGAGAAATTAATTCTAAAATATTGGGTTAGAACCCAAATTTTAGGAACAGACTTCCCGCCCAATCAAATAGTACTAGACGCCTAGGACACTAAATATAGAAAAAAAAATATGGTCATAAAAAAACACCATTTAGTCATGTAACTAATGATTTAATAAAAGAACACAAATTAGAAAACATCCAAATTGAAGAAATATCCCCTAATCCAATACCTCCATGGTTACTAGGCCAACCAAATATTAGCACAGATATTTTAAACGCGACAAATAAAAAAAAATCCAACATCAGCTAAGGCAATAGCTTTAGCTATTATCGATGATAAATATAAAAATATACCTCAATTCTATACGGACGGGTCTAAAAACCCTGATAACAATAGAGTAGGACTAGGGATTTATTCATCAGAGAATAATATAGCAATATCCGTAAGACTAACTGATAATTGTTCAGTATACACTAGCGAATTAATAGCTATAGGTCTAGCACTTAGAATTATTGAACAAGAAAAACCTGAACAAGGGGCAGTAATTCTAACAGACAGTCTATCCTCACTTCAATCGATAGAAACCAAAAACAGTACAAGAACCACCGTACTTAACTCTATTTTAAATTCAGTTCAATCTCTTAAAAATCAAGGAATTCCCGTAAAATTCGTATACGTACCAGCCCATGTGGACATTCCCGGAAATGAAAAAGTCGATAAATTAGCCAAAAAGGCACTAAAACATGAAACAATTCAGTGTGAAGTTAATTTATCTAAAGAAGAAGCATACTCTCTAATAAGCAAAGCCATAGACAATAAATGGATAAAAACATGGAACGAGGTAGGGCAAAACAATGTATTACGTACTAAAATAAATGAACCAATTAAAAAAATCCACCTATATGGTCATAGTAAAAGTGAAGACGTTACAATAACAAGATTGAGACTAGGTACAACCAAACTAAACGAAAACATCAGTATTATGAAAAAAGATATATCTCCAACCTGTCCCAATTGAAAAGAAAATGAAACAATAGATCATGCTTTTGGCACTGTCACAAACATAAAGACAGGAAAGAATTAAGGAAAGAACTAAACGAAAATAAGATCAAAATCAAGGAAGGAACTCCTAAAAAGTATTTCATTTTTTTTTTTACCATGAAATATATCTCAAAATATATTTTTATCAGTCCTTGGAAGTTTTTTCATGAAAATCCAACAATCAGGAAAATCCTTTTAATATGCTATGTCCATTTATAACTTAAGGTACCAGATTCTCATAACATAAAAATACCAAATCACTTATTCTATAAACCTACAAGCAAAATAATACACCCGTGACGCCCAAGAAATAAGGGAAATAACTCTAAAGTGCCTGCGAAAATCGTTTATAGCAATATATATCTCATACATCCTGCAAGTGGGAAAATCACTTTTAATAAAACAAGGGATGGAAGCAGGGTAAAAAGTTAAGTTGAAATAAAGGATACGCAATAGAAAAATAACCATATAACAAACCAATCCCCGACTGATATAGGAAAGCTGCAACGAATGTGTTCTGACCACGTGCGGGTAGTTCCGTTTATAAAAAAGACGAGTCTACCACCCCACAGCAATTTTATGTCCAGTCGAACATATATATGTATACATGAGTACCTTCAAATGGATACTATTAGTTACACGGATTTTTGGCAGGGTATACGGGATGGTATGACCCTAAAGGGTTTCGTATTTCCTGTGGACGATAGGCCGAAGGAAATCCGAAATTCTGTAGGGTCATACCATCCCGTATACCCTGCCAAAAATCCGTGTAACGAAGTTACTAGAAAACACTTTGATCTAATATTATCATTATATTCGTTATTTGGCGTTTTTTAACCTATAAACTTCCATTCAATCTATACCATCGTGTGACATAAATATAATTAATATCCTGGAACTATATGTGTAAATTGTTTCTCCTGAACTTGTGTCAATTTAGATAAGTTCCACTTATGAAGCTTTTCCCTTAACCTTTAGACTGCCAAATATTTGACTAAGCCAATTTGATTTTTTTTCTGTGCAGTTTTGATTCATGAGTATAATATGTAAATGGAACATCGTATTTTTTTAACCTTCAGCGTGTCAAGCATTTGGATTTAACGTTCACGACGTAATCTTCTGGCGAACATAATTTGACGCATTCGCAATACTGACATCATCAACAACGATTTATTCAATAGATACTCTTGGTACATAATGTATTTTGACAAGTTACCCAACCATATTGATCAATTGTCATGGTAAGAGAGTTATATAAACTAGTGTACTTACATTCTAGCATAAACAGTGACAAAAACTAAATATAAAAAAAACTGATAAGCTAAACAGACTGTTATTAACGTGCCATAAGTAAAACAATATTTCATAAATTGCTCAGCATAAATTTAATTCCAGATTGTCTTTCTAAAATTCTACACATGCGTTGTGCCTTTCGAGGCAGTGCATATGGAGGCCTCTTTTACATATGGAGCAAATTGTTTTGCTCCTGTGGCGCACACCTCTGCCATGCTGCACATTAGGCATTCATGTCAATTGCCCCCATATTACGGTTATACGCATTGACCATTCTAGGACGCCCACATGCAAGGTCCTGCGCTGGCAGGAGAGTATACCCTCTACATCACGAGCTGCCAGACACAGGAAGTTGCCCTGTCTCATGTAGGCCCCTGGCTGCGGATCCGCATTCCGTATAGTCAGGGGCATCGGTCTGTTTTTCCATAGCGTACCTTCAATAAATGAAATATAAATATTCTAAATATATCAGTATCATAACAGAAAAACATTAAGTTGATTTTGTCAAACCTTACTTGTAAAGGAAATACTAAAAAGTGATGTCAACTCGGAGATGAAGCTCTTATTTGTTGTTTGCATGCCGATAACGTTACACGAACTAACAATCTTTTTTTAATAATTGTAAATCGCAAACGGCCAAGCAGGGACGCCTCGCTCAGCAGGTTATATACAACGACTGCCCTGTAGCTCCCCCCGCGGAGTTGGGTCGAATTCTCGGCCTCTGTATAAGGACATTTGCAGAACGTACCATGACGCTGACTCACAGAGTATCCAAAACTTAATACCGTAGTACTTCGGGGCCTTGGAGGGGATGTACTCGCGCATCACACTATGGCCTTTTGTGCTCACCAAGGATTCATCAACACACAGTGCCCTCCTCGGTATGATGACGCGCAGGAACTGTCTGTCGACGAATGTGTTTCCGATGTGTTTACTAGGTATCAATGTGTTCCCTATGTGTTTACTGGATGTCAATTTGTTCCCTTTGTGTTTACTAGGTATCAATGTGTTCCCCTTGTGTTTACTAGGTAACAATGTGTTTCCTTAGTGTTTACTAGGTAACAATGTGTTCTCTATGTGTTTACTACGTATCAATTTGTTTCCTATGTGTTTACTAGGTAACAATGTGTTTCCTTAGTGTTTACTAGGTAACAATGTGTTCTCTATGTGTTTACTACGTATCAATTTGTTTCCTATGTGTTTACTAGGTATCAATGTGTTTCCTATGTGTTTACTAGGTATCAATGTGTTTCCTATGTGTTTACTAGGTAACAATGCCTTCCCTTTGTATTTACTAGGTATCAATTTGTTTCCTATGTGTTTACTAGGTAACAATGTGTTTCCTTTGTGTTTACTAGGTATCAATGTGTTCTCTATGTGTTTACTAGGTATCAATTTGTTTCCTATGTGTTTACTAGGTAACAATGTGTTTCCTATGTGTTTACTAGGTAACAATGTGTTTCCTCTGTGTTTACTAGGTAACAATGTGTTCTCTATGTGTTTACTAGGTATCAATTTGTTTCCTATGTGTTTACTAGGTAACAATGTGTTTCCTATGTGTTTACTAGGTAACAATGTGTTCTCTATGTGTTTACTAGGTATCAATTTGTTTCCTATGTGTTTACTAGGTAACAATGTGTTTCCTATGTGTTTACTAGGTATCGATGTGTTTCCTATGTGTTTACTAGGTATCAATGTGTTCCCTTTGTGGTTACTAGGTAACAATGTGTTCCCTTTGTGTTGACTAGGTAACAATGTGTTCTCTATGTGTTTAATAGGTATCAATTTGTTTCCTATGTGTTTACTAGGTATCGATGTGTTTCCTATGTGTTTACTAGGTATCGATGTGTTTCCTATGTGTTTACTAGGTATCAATGTGTTACCTTTGTGTTTACTAGGTAACAATGTGTTCTCTATGTGTTTACTAGATGGCTATTTGTTCCCTTTGTGTTTACTAGGTATCATTTTGTATCCTATGTGTTTACTAGGAATCAATGTGTTCCCTATGTGTTTACTAGGTAACAATGTGTTTCCTATGTGTTTACTAGGTATCAATGTGTTTCCTATGTGTTTACTAGGTAGCAATGTGTTCCCTTTTTGTTTACTAGGTAACAATGTGTTCCCTTTGAATTTACTAGGTATCAAATTGTTTCCTATGTGTTTACTAGGTATAAATTTGTTTCCTATGTTGTTACTAGTTAGCAATTTGTTCACTTTGTGTTTACTAGGTAACAATGTGTTCCCTTTGTGTTTACTAGGTAACAATCTGTTCTCTATTTGTTTACTAGATGTCAATTCGTTCCCTTTGTGTTAACTAGTTATCAATGTGTTTTCGATGTGTTTACTAGGTATCAATGAGTTCCCTATGTGTTTACTATATTTCAATTTGTTCCCTTTGTGTTAACTAGGTATCAATGTGTTCCCTATGTGTTTACTAATTGTCAATTTGTTCCTTTGTGATTAGGTATCAATGTGTTCCCTTTGTGATTAGGTAACAATGTGTTCCCTTTGTATTTACTAGGTATGAATTTGTTTCCTATGTGTTTACTAGGTAACAATGTGTTTCCTTTGTGTTTACTAGGTAACAATGTGTTCTCTATGTGTTTACTAGGTATCAATTTGTTTCCTATGTGTTTACTAGGTATCAATGTGTTCCCTATGTGTTTACTGGATGTCAATTTGTTCCCTTTGTGTTTACTAGGTATCAATGTGTTCCCTATGTGTTTACTAGGTAACAATGTGTTTCCTTTATGTTTACTAGGTATCAATTTGTTCCCTTTGTGTTTACTAGGTATCAATTTGTTCCCTTTGTGTTAACTAGGTATCAATGTGTTCCCTATGTGTTTACTAGGTATCAATGTGTTTCCTATGTGTTTACTAGATATCAATGTGTTCCCTTTGTGTTTACTAGGTATCAATGTGTTCCCTTTGTGTTTACTAGGTAACAATGTGTTTCCTTTATGTTACTAGGTAACAATGTGTTTCCTATGTGTTTACTAGGTAACAATGTGTTCCCTTTGTGTTACCTAGATATCAATTCCCTCTGTTGTCGCTAGATCGCAGTTAGTTCCCTTTTGTTATATTTCTCAACGGTGAGCTTGATGTGTGTTAGCTAGTATTCTTTAAGATATCAATACCAAGAATGAGTGCAAAATGGAAGATGTTCAGGGAGACCAAAGAACGCGTTTGTCTATTGAAAACAATGTTATGTAGTAACCACACTCCGAGACCGTAGCCCGATAAGAGTGTGAGTCCGAGTTTGAAAGGAGTGCTGAAGCGATCGGAGTTTGAGAGGAGTGCTGAATTGATAGGAGTTTGAGAGGAGTGCTGAAGCGATCAGAGTAAAAGAGGAGTGCTGAAGTGATCCGAGTTTGAGAGGAGTGCTGAATTGATCAGAGTTTGAGAGGAGCGCTGAGGGGATCCGAGTTTGAGATTAGTGCTGAGGCGATCCGAGTGTGAGAGGAGTGCTAATGCGATCGGAGTGTGAGAGGAGTGCTGAAGTGATCAGAGTTTGAGAGGAGTGCTAAAGCGATCAGTAAGAAAGTGCCGCTTTTGGGCCAGAGTCATTGAGTGCACTCCCCTATATAATCCTTACCACCTCCCTGGCACCCCCCTAGTGGCACCCCCCTTCGGCAGGGGGGTACCGATCGATGACGTCACAGGGGGGTTCTCATATATTCGGGTTTTTCCTGACTGCATCTATTTATAGCGACAACCTATATACGAGGGGGGTACCAATCTATGATGTCATAGGGGGTTCTCATGTATTTGGTTTTTCCTGACTGCATCTATTTGTAGCGGTCCGATTGCATCACGTTTAGAAATAGTCAAACCGGTTCCAACCGGTTATGAAAACAACAACGAGAAGACGATATATGTACAACATTTTATTTTCCCCGTCGCGATGGAATGAACGTGGGTCGGAGAGCCATCCCACATCCATCCTTACAAACATAACCTATTCTATCATGGACAATATATCAATATTTACATCTACATGAGAGTCATCTACCACCCATGTTATGATACTGAAGCGATATGTTTATATGTACGCTCTTTCCAATAACACGGGGTCTTGAAATTTTCTAGGGTAGTTCACTCTCCTACAAATCGGTTAAATCTGATGCGCTTATCCAGGAATTGAATTTCTTAGGCCAATTTAGCCATTTCACGTAGTGTTGTTTGTTACGGCCTTTTCCTCTAGTTTTCAATATGGTTTCCACCTTCCACATATCGTCGTCCCTTACGTCAACTTTCTGTAGCTCAGACTGATAGAAAGTACCTTTAATTTCATCGCCATCGTAGTCTTTGACTCTGTACACAGGCAAGCCTCCACGTAGTATCTTTTGAGAAATGGTAAAGATCTCCCCCGTCCATTTTTCGTCGTATTCTCGTGAGAAAGGGTTCCTCAAATGAGACAATCTTACTTTATCTCCAACCTTGAACTTAAACGGCTTACGAAGCTTCTTCGTATTTCGTAAGACTGGCTGTTTTTTCGGCCAATACATTCTCCACCATATAGACGTTTCTTTGTCTTTAGTTACATTTGTTGGGGCCATACCGATTGTCCGGTGATACGTCTGATTGTAGCTGTCGGCAAACGTCTGGAGTTTCTTTACGTATTCGTAATTTCTTCTGTGCGTGAAATATCTATACAGTCTGGATTTAATGGTCTTGATGACACGCTCGGCCACGGCAGCTTTGGTTTCGTTTTGGGCATATAAATGCTGGATGTGGTATTGATTCAATAAAGCATTCACCTCCTTTGATCTAAACTCTTGGCCCTTATCGGTACGGATCCNGGTGATATTTTAGTCAAGCAGTTTTGTAGCAGTAACTTGACAAAGTAAGTCTTTCCACAAGACGTGGGTCCCGATACATTTGCAGTGAAGGGGTGTTTAAAAACGAAATCCTGCTGCTGCTGCTTCTCCTGGGTAAATACAGCATAAACCGGCTGCTTCATAATGTCTATGTAAGATGGTTCCTGCTGCTGCTGCTGCTGCTGTTGCTGCTGCTGCTGCTGCTGTAGTTGTTGTTGTTGTTGTTGTTGTTGTTGTTGTTGTTGTTGCTGCTGCTGCTGATGCTGCTGCTGCTGCTTCGTGACTCCATCTCCATGGAAGGTCGACTGTCCTTCCTGATGTTTGTGTCTTACGTGACGTTTTAAATCATGTGGCCAGATATATCCACTCAAGCAAATATGACACTGGTACTTCATATCGATGTGTACTCTTCGGTGTCCAGGTATGAAATGAGAAGTTTTCAGTCGAATCCTCTATTTATACCCTATATGATGCATTGTGGGTAAACATATAATTCGACAACTTTAACAATTAATCAACATTTATAGTCCCTGTCAATGAGACAGTACACAAGTCAGGGACCCATCTTGTGTCTGCCTGTACATCAAGCCTACTCTAATATATGGACAATATATTTATTTACACTACTGAGAGTCGTCTACCACCCACAATACGGTACTAGGGTGATCTGTGTCGATTGTACACCCTTTCCCATAACACGGGGTCTTGAAATTTGACCTTTCTAGGGTAGTTCACTCTCCTAACTTTCTATTTTCCAATGGCCATATGCATAGCTAGTGATCCCATCGTCGAGCAAATATCGCTTGTCGTCGAATGGTGACAAACCCATTTTGGTCTGTGATATGTTATAGAGTTGATGCTTGTAACTTCTGATCTGATTCATATTAGACATGATCACCTTCTTTTGGAGAAGACATTCCTTGTATTGCTCGAAACGGGTGTGTTTTTCAATAACATATTTCTTGATCCCTTTCGCCTTCTTCGATTCTACGTGTGCTGTCACTTCTTTACCATCTTTCTCCCCTGTGACGTCATATGTGTAGGCGTACATTTTAGATTTGAGTCCAACAAAGGCATGGATCGCGTTGCCATAAGTTTCGTCCTTCATTTTACCTAGTACCTTCTTGTTTTTGGTATTGTAGAGGGGGCTGTCTTTCGTGTACTCCGATGTGTCGAATAAATCACTGTCCTCTAGCATATGCTTGTAGAAGTCATCAGTCTGAATGGTATATGCTAGACTGTCAGTATCGGTAAAGAGAAGACGGGCAGAAGATCCAAATTTCCGCTTGATATAGTTGTAATGGAAATCATACATCAAAGTTTTGGAGATGTCCAGGATGGAGAATCCGACGTAAATGGGTCGGTTCAGATATAATTTTGATTTAAGAATGTGGACACCAACCAAGTCCTCTGAATTCATGGAATGTGGGTTTACATGTTAATTTCATGGCCTTCTTCTCACTGTTGACCAGTTTGACATCCATCCGTTTCCTCAAATTTTCCATAGTCTTCCCGAAAACGCTATTGTTCATCAACTTGTAGAAATCTTTCTCGAAATTGTTTCGAGATAGTTTCCTTCTCTCCGTGTTATAATCAATATAAGACTTCAGCCAAGGCGACTGCCTGAATGTTAACACTCTGTGAACCATGGTCAAACGCATTCCCAATGAGAGGTACTGTTTCAAGTTCCTATAATGTAAGACATACTTTTCCTTGTTTCTGAGATTCTCAAACGTACTAACCCGCACGACTAATCTACATACACTTGCCGCGTGTATCATTTTCTGGTAGTATACACACTCGTCTAGCTAGGTGACGCTACATGGCTCACAATAAACATTCGCCATTTGCATTATGTCGGTTAAATGATACATGGATATATCAGTGTTAAATAGAATAGACATGATACCTGAAGGTTTGTTGTTTTAATAAAGAGATTGTATTTATTGATATTGCGGTGTTTCTCGATTATATGCTGGGATATCATTCGTCTTGAATCGTATACACTACGTTTACATTGTATGTTGTGCTAGGTTATATGAATAATGCAGTGTGTATATATTGTCTATATACTAGGATATCTATCGACATACACGACGTACCGTCTTGTAAAGCGGACTGCGTGACTGGTTTAAACAATGTGTGACAGTACTCGATATCTATATACGAATAAAAACTTTAAATTTCCATGTTTCATGAAAGTAGGATGGGGAATACGGTATGTCTTTCTCGGTGTTGTTTTCATAACCGGTTGGAACCGGTTTGACTATTTCTAAACGTGATGCAATCGGACCGCTACAAATAGATGCAGTCAGGAAAAACCAAATACATGAGAACCCCCTATGACATCATAGATCGGGGCCCCCCTCGTATATAGGTTGTCGCTATAAATAGAAGCAGTCAGGAAAAACCCAAATACATGAGAACCCCCCTGTGACGTCATCGATCGGTACCTCTCAAACTCTGATCACTTCAGCTCTCCTCTCACACTCTGATCACTTCAGCACTCCTCGCAAACTCGGATCACTTCAGCACTCCTCTCAAACTCGGAAGACTTCAGCACTCCTCTGAAACTCAGATCACTTCAGCACTCCTCTCAAACTCTGATAACTTCAGCACTCCCTTCAACCTCTGATCGCTTTAGCAGTCCTCTCAATCTCCTATCAATTCAGCACTCCTCTCAAACTCGGAACTTTTCAGCAGTCCTTTCAAACTTGGATCGCCTCAGCACTCCTCTCAAACTCGGAGCACTTCAGAACTTTTTTCAAACTCGGAACACTTAAGCACTCCTCTCAAACTCGGATCGCCTCAGCACTCCTCTCAAACTCGGATCACTTCAGCGCTCCTCTCACACTCTTATCGCTTCAGCACTATTCGTAAACTATGATCACTTCAGCTTTCCTCTCAAACTCTGATCGTTTTAGCACTTCTTTCAAACTCGGATCACTTCAGCACCCCACTTTTACTGTGATCACTTCAGCGCTTCTCTCAAACTCTGATCACTTAAGCACTCTTCTCAAACTCTGATCACTTCAGCACTCCTCTTTTACTCTGATCGCTTCAGCACTCCTCTCAAACTCCTATCAATTCAGCACTCCTCTCAAACTCGGAACTCTTCAGCACTTCTCTCAAACTCGGATCACTTCAGCACTCCTTTCAAACTCGGATCGCCTCAGCACTTCTCTCAAACTCGGATCACTTCAGCACTCCTCTCAAACTCTGATCACTTCAGCACTCCTCTTTTACTCTGATCGCTTCAGCACTCCTCTCAAACTCCTATCAATTCAGCACTCCTCTCAAACTCGGAACTCTTCAGCACTTCTCTCAAACTCGGATCACTTCAGCACTCCTTTCAAACTCGGATCGCCTCAGCACTTCTCTCAAACTCGGATCACTTCAGCACTCCTCTCAAACTCTGATCACTTCAGCACTCCTCTTTTACTCTGATCGCTTCAGCACTCCTCTCAAACTCCTATCAATTCAGCACTCCTCTCAAACTCGGAACTCTTCAGCACTTCTCTCAAACTCGGATCACTTCAGCACTCCTTTCAAACTCGGATCGCCTCAGCACTTCTCTCAAACTCGGATCACTTCAGCACTCCTCTCAAACTCTGATCACTTCAGCACTCCTCTTTTACTCTGATCGCTTCAGCACTCCTCTCAAACTCCTATCAATTCAGCACTCCTCTCAAACTCGGAACTCTTCAGCACTTCTCTCAAACTCGGATCACTTCAGCACTCCTTTCAAACTCGGATCGCCTCAGCACTTCTCTCAAACTCGGATCCCTTCAGCGCTCCTCTCAAACTCTGATCACTTCAGCACTCCCTTCAACCTCTGATCGCTTTAGCATTCCTCTCAAATTCTGATCATTTCAGCACTCCTCTCATACTCTGATCACTTCAGCACTCCTCTCAAAATCGGATCGCTTCAGCACTCCTCTCAAATTCGGAACACTTCAGCACTCCTCTCAAACTTGGATCCCGTCAGCACTCCTCTCAAACTCGGATCACTTCCAAGTTTGAAAGGACTGCTGAAAAGTTCCGAGTTTGAGAGGAGTGCTGAATTGATAGGAGATTGAGAGGAGTGCTAAAGCGATCAGAGGTTGAAGGGAGTGCTGAAGTTATCAGAGTTTGAGAGGAGTGCTGAAGTGATCTGAGTTTCAGAGGAGTGCTGAAGTCTTCCGAGTTTGAGAGGAGTGCTGAAGTGATCCGAGTTTTAGAGGAGTGCTGAGCGATCTGAGTTTGCGAGGAGTGCTGAAGTGATCAGAGTTTGAGAGGAGAGCTGAAGTGATCAGAGTTTGAGAGGAGTGCTAAAGCGATCAGAGGTTGAAGTGAGTGCTGAAGTGATCAGTTTGAGAGGAGCGCTGAAGGGATCCGAGTTTGAGGGGAGTGCTGTAGCGATCCGAGTTTGAGAGGACTGCTGAAGTGTTTCGAGTTTGAGAGGAGTGCTGAAGTGATCCGAGTTTGTGAGGAGTGCTGAAGTGACCAGAGCTTGAAGGGAGTGCTGAAGCGATCCGAGTTTGAAAAGACTGCTGAAAAGTTCCGAGTTTGAGAGGAGTGCTGAATTGATAGGAGTTTGAGAGGAGTGCTGAAGCGATCAGAGTAAAAGAGGAGTGCTGAAGTGATCCGAGTTTGAGAGTAGTGCTGAAGCGATAAGAGTGTGAGAGGAGCGCTGAAGTGATCCGAGTTTGAGAGGAGTGCTGGAGTGATCACAGTAAAAGAGAAGTGCTGAAGCGATCCGAGTTTGAGAGGAGTGCTGAAGCGATAAGAGTGTGATAGAAGTGCTGAAGTGGTCCGAGTTTGAGAGGAGTGCTGAGGCGATCTGAGTGTGAGGAGAGTGTTGAAGTGATCAGAGTTTGAGAGGAGTGCTGTAGTGATCCGAGTTTGAGGGAAGTGCTAAAGCGATCAGAGTTTGAGAGGAAAGCTGAAGTGATCATAGTTTACGAGAATTGCTGAAGCGATAAGTGTGTGAGAGAAGTGCTGAAGTGTTCAGATTTTGAGGGGTGTGCTGAAGCGATAAGAGTTTGTGAGGACTGCTAAGGCGATGAGTGTTTGAGAGGAGTGTAAGAGGGATGCTAAAGTGATCTGAGTTTGAGAGGAGTGCTAAAGCGATCAGAGTTTAAAGGGAGTGCTGAAGTGATCAGAGTTTGAGAGGAGCGCTAAAGTGATCCGAGTTTGAGAGGAGTGCTGACGGGATCCGAGTTTCAGAGGAGTGCTGAAGTGTTCCGAATTTGAGAGGAGTGCTGAAGCGATTCGAGTTTGAGAGGAGTGCTGAAGTGATCAGAGTGTGAGAGGAGTGCTGAAATGATCAGAATTTGAGAGGAGTGCTTAAACGATCAGAGGTTGAAGGGAGTGCTGAAGTGATCAGAGTTTGAGAGGAGCGCTGAAGGGATCCGAGTTTGAGAGGAGTGCTGAGGCGATCCGAGTTTGAAAGGACTGCTGAAGAGTTCCGAGTTTGAGAGGAGTGCTGAATTGATAACAGTTTGAGAGGAGTGCTGAAGCGATCAGAGTAAAAGAGGAGTGCTGAAGTGATCCGAGTTTAAGAGTAGTGCTGAAGCGATCAGAGTTTGAGAGAAATGCTGAAGTGATCAGAGTAAAGGAGGGGTGCGGAATTGATCCGAGTTTGAGAGAAGTGCTAAAGCGATCCGGGGTTGCGAGGAGTGCTGAGGCGATCTGAGTATGAGAGGAGTGCTGAAGCGATAAGAGTGTGAGAGGAGTGCTGAAGTGATCCGAGTTTGAGAGGAGTGCTGAGGCGATCTGAGTATGAGAGCAGTGCTGAATTGATCAGAGTTTGAAAAGAGTGCTGATGTGATCAGAGTTTGAGAGAAGCGCTGGAGTGATCACAGTAAAAGAGGGGTGCTGAAGTGATCCGAGTTTGAAAGAAGTGCTAAAGCGATCAGAGTTTGAGAGGAAAGCTGAAGTGATCATAGTTTACGAGTAGTGCTGAAGCGATAAGAGTGTGAGAGGAGTGCTGAAGTGATCCGAGTTGGAGAGGAGTGCTGAAGTGTTCCGAGTTTGAGAGGAGTGCTGAAGTGATCCGAGTTTGAGAGGTGTGCTGAGGCGATCCAAGTTTGAAAGGACTGCTGAAAAGTTCCGAGTTTGAGAGAAGTGCTGAATTGATAGGAGTTTGAGAGGAGTGCTAAAGCGATCAGAGGTTGAAGGGAGTGCTGAAGTGAACAGAGTTTGAGAGGAGTGCTGAGGCGATCTGAGTTTGATAGGAGTGCTGAAGTCTTCCGTGTTTAAGAGGAGTGCTGAAGTGATCCGAGTTTTAGAGGAGTGCTGAGCGATCTGAGTATGAGAGGAGTGCTGAAGTGATCAGAGTTTGAGAGGAGTGCTAAAGCGATCAGAGGTTGAAGTGAGTGCTGAAGTGATCTGAGTTTGAGAGGAGCGCTGAAGGGATCCGAGTTTGAGAGGAGTGCTGAAACGATCCGAGTTTGAGAGGACTGCTGAAGTGTTCCGATTTTGAGAGGAATGCTGAAGTGATCCGAGTTTGAGAGGAGTGCTGAAGTAACCAGAGCTTGAGGGGAGTGCTGAAGCGATCCGAGTTTGAGAGGAGTGCTAAAGCGTTACGGGGTTGCGAGGAGTGCTGAGGCGATAAGAATGTGAGAGGAGTGCTGAAGCGATCCGAGTTTGAGAGGAGTGCTGAAGCGATAAGAGTGTGAGAGGAGTGCTGAAGTGATCCGAGTTTGACAGGAGTGCTGAGGCGATAAGAGTATGAGAGCAGTGCTGAAGTGATCAGAGTTTGAGAAGAGTGCTGAAGTGATCAGTTTGAGAGAAGCGCTGGAGTGATCACAGTAAAAGAGGGGTGCTGAAGTGATCTGAGTTTGAAAGAAGTGCTAAAGCGATCAGGGTTTGAGAGGAAAGCTGAAGTGATCATAGTTTACGAGTAGTGCTGAAGCGATAAGAGTGTGAGAGGAGTGCTGAAGTGATCCGAGTAGGAGAGGAGTGCTGAGGCGATCCGAGTTTGAGAGGAGTGCTGAAGTGTTCCGAGTTTGAAAGTACTGCTGAAGTGTTCCGATTTTGAGAGGAATGCTAAAGTGATCCGAGTTTGAGAGGAGTGCTAAAGCGATCAGAGGTTGAAGGGAGTGCTGAAGTGATCAGAGTTTGAGAGGAGCGCTGAAGTCTTCCGTGTTTAAGAGGAGTGCTGAAGTGATCCGAATTTGAGAGGAGTGCTAAAGCGATCAGAGTGTGAGAGGAGTGCTGAAGTGATCAGAGTTTGAGAGGAGTGCTGAAACGATAAGAATGTGAGAGGAGTGCTGAAGCGATCCGAGTTTGAGAGGAGTGCTGAAGCGATAAGAGTGTGAGAGGAGTGCTGAAGTGATCAGAGTTTGAGAGGAGTGCTGACGGTTTCCGAGTTTGAGAGGAGTGCTAAAGTGTTCCGAATTTGAGAGAACTGCTGAAGTGTTCCGATTTTTAGAGGAGTGCTGGAGTGATCCGAGTTTGAGAGGAGTGCTGAAGTGACCAGAGCTCGAGGGGAATGCTGAAGCGATCCGAGTTTGAGAGGAGTGCTGAAGCGATCCGAGTTTGAGAGGAGTGCTAAAGCGATCAGAGTTTGAAGGGAGTGCTGAAGTGATCAGAGGTCGAGAGGAGTGCTGAAGTGATCCGATTTTGAGAGGAGTGCTGATGGGATCCGAGTTTGAGAGGAGTGCTGAAGTGTTCCGAATTTGAGAGGAGTGCTGACGGGATCCGAGTTTGAGAGGAGTGCTGAAGTGATCAGAGTGTGAGAGGAGTGCTAAAATGATCAGAATTTGAGAGGAGTGCTAAAGCGATCAGAGGTTGAAGGGAGTGCTGATGGGATCCGAGTTTGAGAGGAGTGCTGAGGCGATCCGAGTTTGAAAGTGTAATGTCAACTCATAAATGAATTCACTCGTCAGGTTGTAAAACGTTTATTCAGTTTCAACCTACAACAAATACAAATAAACAGCCATAATAAATGACCAAGTAGGGTCCTCCTATGTTATCGTAAATTAGTAACAATGAGTAAACAACATTCGAATAAAAGGAAGCCGTGTGACACTCTACATCGTATATTCAAGTGTTAACGCAACGTTCAAAATGATCTGCACATACTAAATATACGAATAATACATTCTGTTAGTGGACTATACAACCATGCCGAGTTCGAGAACCAGTCTCGGTGTTGGTAGGGCAGGAACAAAAACCAGAAGTTCAAATTTCTAGTGAATCCTCAGGAAGAGACAGGATTGATGAGATTTTTG